>NC_057799.1:537742174-538026814 GCF_018294505.1 Triticum aestivum
TCAGAAGCTGCTCCGGTGGTTGGGTTAAGGGTGGTGTCGACGATGCGGATCTGCGGCCGTGGACGGGGCGTCAGAAGCTGCTCCGGTAGGTTGGATGAGGGTGCGAGGAAGCGGATCTGAGGCCGTGGACTTGTGAGTTGGCAAAGCGGCCTCGGTAGGGTTGAGAATGGTATAGGCGAAGCTACTCCGGTAGGGTTGATGATGGTGTCGGCGAAGCGGCTCCGGTAGGGTTGAGGAAGGTGTCGGCAAAGCGGCTCCGGTAGGGTTGAGGAAGGTGTCGGCGAAGAGGATCAGAGGCCGTCGACGGGGGCGTCGGTGGAGCGGCTCCGGGGGGTGTGGACGAAGCGTCTCCGGTGGGGAGTACGAATGAGCCGCTGCAGATGCGCGGCGGTTGATGAGAGTACCGGCGAAGCAGATCCGGCGCAGTGGACAAGGCCGACACTGAATGGGCTATGGTACAGTGGTGGATGAGCAGTCTACCTGTTTCTAGGGGAGGTGGGAGGGGTAGATGCGGCCGCAGAAGCAGATCCGGCGAGGTGGACGCCGCTGGCAGTGAATGGGCTATGGTACGCCGGTGGATGAGCAATCTAGGGTTTCGAGAGGGGAGGGGAGAAAGGGCGATGAAGTACGGACGGCGTGATGTAAGATGCTCTGGTGCTGTGGAGTTAGTTGTTTTTGCGGGAGGGGGAGAGGAAATGGGGGTGCCGTGTAGTGGGGGAATCGGAAGTTACCAAAGCAGCCCCGACCTATCATGTAGATGAGGGCAGTATTGTAACTGTTGGTCTCTGTGCACCAAGGACAAAAGGGGGATTTCGCATGCTAAAGACTAAGGTGGTGGAAATTTTAGAAGGAGGCGGGAGATTTTGCCGCCCGCGGGATCGTTCGTATCCAGTTTCAACTAATTTTGGACCGTGCTAGCGGGAAGGTCATGCTAGACTGTGTACACGGGGCACGCGTCAGCAGTTAATAACTGGTGTGAAGTCCAGCCCAGAAAAAAAGACAATAACTCGGGATGATGCGCCGATAACTTGGACGTTCACACGGGCACGGCCAATCGTACGGGTGTAGTGGTGCGTTCACAAAAAAGGGATCAAACGCTCAGCCTATGTATTTCTCGTGTAAATAGATAATTTAGTGCCATTGGTTATTTACTTTAAACATAATGCATTGACGTGTTAGTGTAGAGGCGCACAAAAAGAAATGGATATTGTAGTCAGCTACTTAAAAGTGTTACCTCATACGATTACATAGCCTCCATTTCATAAATTGCGTACCCGTTGAATTCATATATGAATATTACATATATTACTTCAAAATAGAAACTTAAATCATCCAAGACTAATGAATTTGAATGCAAGAGTAACAATGGTGCATATACATGATAGCTACATTGGTTGTTTGAAGAAACATCACTGTAACTTTGGCATGCACAACTGAAAAGGTTTATTTAAATAGAAAAAAATGTGATATGTGAGTGTCCAATCTTTATAGCATTGAATCGATATTTTACCTTTGGCCACGATACGAAGTAGATATTGACTTATGTTCAAGCGATGCACGTCCACGATCGCTAGATAGTGATACGTGAATGAATTGTGCAATCTCTCTCACATGCATACATATCTCATTTCCCTGTGGGCATCGGAATCACACACGCGCACTTCGTGTATTTCTCTCCCTCCGTCAGGGTTAAATTCGTCTTTCTACCCCATCCTACAAGTCTCTCACACAGAAACACACACGCTCTCTATGTCTAACACGCCCACCCCTTTAATTCCGCCCACCCACAGCCACTAATGTCTCAAAGTATAATAATGTCTCTCACACATATGCTATCTACCTATCCCTTAATATAGCTAGATATGTGTCACACAAACTCCTTCTCCCTACTAGCAAGATGCCCATGCGTTGCACGGAACATCAAGATGCATTTGTATGAGAAGTTTATCTTGTGGGAGAAAAGGATGAACGAGGGAATGCCTTATTTGTAAATGCGGAGAGGGGTGTGGGTATCTTTTTGCAAAATTGTCATAGTTTCCTTCCTGTCCGTCAGATATAAATCGGATGGCCTATATTGCAGGATGGAAGGAACACCATCATCACCAACTCTGTTTTTTATAAGAGTAGAGATATGTGAGTGTCACTGCCCCCCCCACACACACCCACACTTCCCAACACCGAAGGAGTAGGGTGACACCTCGATCTTGATACTAATCTATCGACTGGCTTCTCTCTCAAACATACACACACACTGCCGGCACCGAAGGAGTAGGGTGGCACATCGATCTTGATAATAATCTATCTACTCCTCTTTCAAACACACACACACACACACACTCGCTAGTTGTGCCTCTGTGCCTACCGCGCACACTCTCGATACGTCTTTCTCTCCCTCCCCCCCCAACAATGACAGCAGAAGGGTGACAACTCGATCTGATCATAATCTGTCAATTGGTTTCTCTCTCAAACATTGTGTCTCGGTGCCTTGCTCGGTAGCCCCCTCGATATGTAGGCTTCTCGCGCGCACACAGCTGTAGTGACGATGACGCTGAACCTAGTGTGCCTTGTTTTTACCGGCCTCATGTGATAGTTTTCACCCTGTTTTCTGTTAATTAACAAGGCAACCTTTTCTTTGTTACTACTAGTGAATCTGAAATCATTCGGGGCAGACATAAAATATATCACTTCAACTCAATTATCGCAGCAACTATTTTAAAAGAAATTAGCTAGCTGCCCGTGCGTTGCACGGAACATCAAGATGCATTTGTATGAGTAGTTTATCTTGTGAGAGAAAAGGTTGAACGAGGGAAGGCCTTATTTGCGAACGTGGAGAGACGTGTGGGTATATTTTTGCAAAATTGCCATATTTTCATTCCTATCCGTTAGATATAAATCCGACGGCCTATATTGCAGGATGGCACGCACACAATCATCACCAACTCTGTTTTCTACTCCCTCCGTCCGAAAATACTTGTCATCAAAATGGATAAAAAGAGATGTATCTAAAACTAAAATACGTCTAGATACATTTCCTTTTATCCATTTTGATGACAAGTATTTCCGGACGGAGGGAGTATTTGTCTTTTTAGAGATTTCAACAAGTGACTATGACCGGACCTTACCAACATACTCAAAAAAGTAGTCCATAATTTTGATGTTACCCTCTTTTCTTGGCGGTGCAGTGCCATCTGGATACCTCATAAATAAATCAAGGACAAATCTGACCCCTTCCTGAAAAGACATACGGAGCAAAATGAGTGAATCTACACTCTAAAATATTTCTACATACACATCCGTATGTGGTAGTCCATTTGAAATCTGAAAAAGACAAATATTTAGGAACGAATGGAGTATATATAAGAGTAGACATGGAGATATATATCCAACATGGTCTACAACAAAAATGTGCTGGGCTGGTTAGGGCCGGATGCTCGCAACGCGATGACATGAGTTTGAATTCTGTCTTTTAGCTTTATATTTTTATATTATATATTACTCTACTTATTTAATATATACTTCTTTCACTACTGTACTGACAGTGGAACCCACAGAGTACTTAGAATACAAGATTAAGGATGGACTTGTTTCTTTTTAACTTT
Source organism: Triticum aestivum (assembly GCF_018294505.1). Taxonomy (NCBI): domain Eukaryota; kingdom Viridiplantae; phylum Streptophyta; class Magnoliopsida; order Poales; family Poaceae; genus Triticum; species Triticum aestivum. The sequence goes on from NC_057799.1 coordinate 537,745,774, forward strand.
CTGTACGAAGGTGTAGCCACCCTGCAAGTCACGTGTACACGGTACATGCAATTAACTTTTTATAGAGGGAAAATCATACATGCAATTAACTCAAATGGATTGGATGTCACTCTATTATTTCCAGCATAAAGAGCATCTCCAACGGCAGCCGGCAAATTTCCTCCCGCTTCCTTAAGCGGAGGACGACATCAAACGCCAGCGGCATACATTTTTACAACTCTAACCAACCAGATGAAATTCGTGCAAACACGGACTAATTTCATATAAGCATGAAGGATTTCGTATAAAAAAGCCGGATCTTCATATAAACATGATGGATTTCATTACATTTACATGAACTAAGAGGTGCCAATCCGGCTCTCTTGTATAATTAATACTCCCTCCGTCCGGAAATACTTGTCCTAGAAATGGATGTATCTAGACTTATTTTAGTTCTAAATGGCCGCCCGCGGATCCCTTTGTCTTCCTCATGTCCGTCAGACACTTGCGGGGTCGACGAAGGTCCTCGGAAGAGACGAAGCAACAAAGAAACCACCTGAATCCGCGGTCGTCGCCTCGGCGGTGGCCTTCATGGGTCCCAAGTGGCGGCGGCCTCCCGTGTTCTACTTCTCCTCGATGATGGCGGCGGACACGGAGAAGCTGGCCACCGAATCGTCGCTCTCCACGCACCCGGCTTTTGTCTCTGCCTGCATGGCGCTGCCGCTGGCACGGGAGGCGCGCCCACAGACACGGGAGGCGTGGCCACCGCAGACACTGGTGGCGCGGTACGACGCGGCAGCGACGGCGCCCGTACCGGCGTGCTAGCCGCCGTGCCAGCGTGGAGCAACTCGCCACTCCTCATCGAGCTGAACTGGAGCGGCGAGTTGCTGAACCACGCGCCTGCTTGGGGCGGCAACTGGCTCCGTCGGGCCAAGCGAGGTTGGTGAAGCACCGAGCGGCCTCGCCCGTATCCGGAGGGCTCGGCGGGCCACCCAGCTGGGTAATATGCCGGAGAACGGCTCATCGGAAGCCATCAGAAGAGTGGAGAAAATGGTGAAGGAGGAGATGGGGGAGCGGCAGAGGGGTGCGATTCTTGCCCGGTGTCTGTCTGGCCTCGTGTAAATAGAGGGCGGACGGTAGGAGCTTGGCCGGCGTCTGGCCTCGTTTAAACTGAGGGCGGACGTGAGGAGTTCGGCCGGTGTTGCGTTTAATGCCGGCCCGCTCATGAACGGACGTGTGGCAGGAGTAGGATTCTCGGTTTGCATGCGGGTTTAACGGAGGGGTTTAATGGAGGCGCCGGGCGTGCAGCGGGCGGCGCAGTACTATTCGATTTGACAGCAGTAATGAGCCGTCAAATCACAAAGGCCCTCGCCTCTCGTGAAACCGACCGAGCTAGACTGCCCCGCCCTCTAGCCTTTTAAAAAATGTATATACTCCACTTTTGTACAGTAGTAGTATCGATGGATTGCGCCATGGAGCAAAACTTGAAATTAAAAAAAGGTGGTACATATAGAGAGCGCTCGTCGCCAAATTATGCATATAGTACTATTAAAAAGGCTTGTCACAATAATGGTGTCCAGCACAAGTGCACAACCCACCCCTCAAATAAAACTAAGCACCCTGGAATTCTTTGACAAAACTAAGCACCCTGAAATTTTTTGACAACTAAACTGCTGGCTATATGATGTTGGCCATATATATTGTACGTATATAATGTGAAGAAATGAGTGGTAGTACTATACCAACTAAAAGATGAAATGTAAGAAATACTAGTATGTACGTACCGAAGAGTTAAATAACAAGAAGAAACATAACATAGTTCTGCTGGGGGCTCAGCACAACACACCCCTCAAATTAAATTAAGCACACCTGAAATTAAACTTTGCAACTATTCCGGTAGACACTGCATTAGAACCACCATGAGCAACGGCACTGCCACCTTACTCGGGGTCCTCGTCCACGTCCTCGACTTCGTCCTTGTCCCTCTTCCTCTTGGCCGATACTTCTTTGCTTGAACCGCACACTTGGCTGTTGCTCTTCATCCAACCCTTGTAGATATTGAAGCAAAGGTAGCCATCCATTGCAGCGTAGTGGATGTGGTCTATATCTAGTACATTCCGCTGCCATGCATGATGAAGAAACGTGTATGGAGGTTTCTCCAGTTTACCGTACGAAGGATGAACCATGGCTCCTGCCAGGGTCAGCATTGAAGGCTGACGAGAGGACACCAGCCGATTCTTCTGGAGGTCGAAGGTGTTGCCTACAACGAGGCCTATCCGACGCAGGACTTCTTTGTCGTTACCAAAGTCTACAGTAACGAATTTGACTAGGTTGCTCTCGAGGAAGTCCTTAAAATCCTGGCACTCAACGTCGGCATGGCATATATGGTAGACCAAGCATAAGTCATGGACGCAAACCTGGATCATGGCGGGCTTCTTCCTCTCTTCGTCCTTTAGATCCTTCTCTCGTCCCAGGACTGTGGTGTACTCAACATCTAGCCCAATGACCCACTCATCATCTGAGTCTTCGAATATGCGTCTGAAGAGAGAAAGGCATCCTTTCACCGTCGCGGAAAAACGGGTGTAGATGACGTCGAACTCATCGCCGGTGATGGTTCTAACCTCGTACTCACCGCCGATCGGGGAGATTTGGGACGCCATGGATTTGGGAGGAGGGTTAGGATTAGTGGAACTGCCGTAATGTGAATGGATGGGACGAATAGGAGCGAACCGCCGTAGTATTGAAGGACGTGCGGGGACGAGTAGGAGCGAACTGCCAGCGTGCGAACGGCAGGGTAGTGGCTTTCCATTCTCCCATGATACGGGCTTCCGAGAGCCCTTGGATCTGAGATCGAATGGTTGCATTGCGTGATTCTAGACGTATGGGTGAATATCCTATCCTGGAGGGTTATTCTGCAAATTTTCAGCAACTTAGCATGCGACCGTTTGATCTCAGATCCAAGGGCTGCCAGCAGCCCGTATCGTGGTCGCGCCTACCACAACCGTCGCGTCGCTCGTGCGGTCGTGCCCTTGGAGATTTAACACGGTGCGTTAGGCTATCTGATGTTGGCATGTCATACATAGTCATCACTTAGTCACTCATACTACAACAAGGTTTTGGCTATAAGGTTGGCTATAAGTGTATTTTTTTACTTCTCTCTATCTCTTTCTTCGTACTCCCTCCGTCCCATAATATAAGAACGTTTTTGACACTAGTGTAGTGCCAAAAACGTTCTTATATTATGGGACACAGGGAGTACTAGTATTTATTGCATTTGCCAAGGAGTGACCTCTTCCAATGAAATGGTGTTGCTAAGTTTGCTTCATTTAATTAGCTATAGACTCAAAATTGTCTTTTCACCTAGGTACACGCGCTTAGCACCGTTTCTTCCTTGGGTCACCAAACTAGTCTCTCTCTTCTTGATTAACTTGCCACATCAGACTTTATGCCTATGTGGCAAGCTTAAGCACCTGTAGGAGCAAGTAAGTACAATAGTGCGCTTTACATGGCATTTTTGCATATGTGGAGGAAAGAGAGGCAAGGAAAAAGTGGAGAAGTGGGCTCTCATGCAAGAGCCAGCCTCTACTACATGGTGGAGCATTGGGAGAGGCACATGTATGGAGGTGGTCAGGAATCGGGAGACTCACGCCGGTCGTAGCGCCGCAGTTAAAATGATAATGGCAAGTCAAATCACGGGGCCCCACCTGTCCAGCAGTAACTCACTGTCAAATCACACAGCCCTACGTTTGCAGCAGCCTACTCCCTCATCTTCTCGCGTCTCTGTCGAACCGACTAGGCGGAACTGCCCCGCCTACCGCGCAGGAAAAGCCCGCGCAGTATACTCCCTCCGTCTAGGTGACCAAGGTGGAGAGGAAAACGAGAGAACTTAATGTTTAGTATTTGCTAAGGCTGGTTGTAATGGTACTAGCCTTAGCAATTTTGATGAGGTGTCATAGAATTAAATGAAGAAAGAGAGAGAGTTGAGTACTATGTGTCATACATGGCAATAAATAAAGTACTACATGATACTAATATATGATACATGGCGCAGGAGTACTAAGTATTATTAATACAGTTTTGCTAGAACTCATCTAGATGAGATATAATTTGGTCTCATTCATCTTTTATAGCCATTGGATGTGATGCTATATAAGATGCGTGTGTGCTGACGTGGGTTGTATTTGTTCTTGTGCAACGCACTGACCACTGCATGCCATGTTTGATAGTCTCAAGTCATTAAAAGCATACAAGCCCCATATCTCTTCTTGGTTGATTCCTCTATTTATGTCAAAAAATAAGAAACAACGTGAGAGTTAATGCACCACGCCTATGTGTTTACTATTTGGTTTTCGTAAGATGACTTAATACTCACCTAGACGGAGGGAGTATTCCATTTGACAGCGGGCGGCGCAGTTCCCGATATGGCTTTAATGCAGACGAGGGAGGGAGTAGCGGTTCCCGATATGTTGAACGGCCAATGCATCCTCCTTCAATTAATGCATGAGGGAAGTAATGGGAGGAGGTCCGGGAAAAGAGGCTCCACGATGTGAATGCAACGCAGTTTGCCCTCATTGCCCTCATAGAAAGGCGCCCCTCCATTCCAATGCATCTACCACATCGTGCACACCTAAGCATTTGCCTAAGCACCTACACTAAGCGCAAAAGAGCTCACTCCAGACCCATGGCGGCGATGCGCGTGAGCGGCCAGCGGCTGCGCCAGATGGTCCACGACGCCGGCCCGCGGCATGGCGCCGAGGATCGTCTCCAGACGGTGTTGGAGACCGGCTGGTGGATGGCCGCCGTCGACGCCAACTACGACTCTCAGTTGGACCAGATGATCGTTGCCACCAGCAACAAGTTCACCATCCTCAAGAAGCTCGCGGACGACATCGCCGTACTCCTCCAGCCCGCGCGCCCGGGCTCCTCATTGCCTGCCACCCTAATCGGCCTCCATGGCCGGAACCTCTTTCAAGCACTGGTGGCCCTGCGACTGCCCGCCGACGCCACGAAGAATGTCCACCTGGAGGTCGCGCTCGCCGCGAGGCGCCTCGCCCTGCAAGAATTCGTTGACCTACACATCCACGTGTACGAGCAAATCATGTACATAGGTATCTACAAGGTTAGTGAGGACGCTACGACATTGGCCTTCCTCAACCGGCTGGAAGCCTTGGATGCCTTTGCTGAGAAGCACCTCGACCTCGCCACAAAAGCCGCTGCTCCTAAGCCGCCGGTCAGTGGCCCGACGCACTAAGTTGAGGAGGAGGAGGTCGTACGTTCGTGGATCCATCTTTCTTCTTGCCTTCTGTAACCACCTCTGCTATCGCGTCATCGTGGCCTTAATTCTTATTCTGTTGTTGCATTCTCGTTCTAGTCAATACCGACATGTGCGATCCCTTTGCTTAATTATATGCATCACTGTAACTAGTACTCCATCCGTCAATTTATCAGTTGTGCTTATCTTTTCCATCAACTTCGTGCAACGCGCGGGCATCTTGCTAGAAACACTAGAATATGTCTATATAATCCGTATGTGATAGTCCATTTGAAATCTCAAAAAAGACAAATATTTAGGTACGGAGGGAGTAATATATTAGGATTATATCAAAACAATAGTGATTTCTTTCAAGTTTGTGAACAAATACTACTATTCTACTACTTTGGATCCGTCGCAACGCACGGGCACATTGCTGGTAAAAGGAAAAGGCCTGCCGCGTTCGCGTCGCACCCCCACACGCCCGGGAATCGGGAGTACAACACGGCCCGTCCGGCACGACACATAGCTTAGGGAAGGCGTGTTGCCTAGCATTTTCACTTTCATGTGGGACCGCCGTTGAGCAAACCGACACCCCGCCCGCCGCCGGGTTGGAAAACAGAAACGAGGGGAAGATCTAGCTGTAGCACGGAAGCCAAGAAATTTGGTGGCAGACGGGGCTCGTTGATAGAGTAGGAGCATTCCGTACTAGTACTACTCCTACTAGTACCAAGTTTGTACTCCTAATACTATATTACTAGTACTACCACTATACAACTAGTAGGTACGTGCACGGCACAACATCGTAGGAACAAAAAAGGGAAGATCTTGTTTTGGGTGATTTATCGTTTTTTCAATCAACGTAGTACGAATAATATGATGTGGGGGGCACCCATGAAGCTTATGTGGCTTGGTTGCATGGCTACGGAAGGTTAGAGAAAAATAAATAGATAATGTGTTTAGAGTGCACTCCACTAAATAGATATACTTTGGATCCATTGCAACGGACCGGCACATCTATATCTATACCCCCTATATAGTGTGTGAAAAACTTTGAAAGTTGGTTGTTGGATGAAGCCAATCCGACGGTACAAAGATGGCAAATCCGAGCACTACTGGCCGTTGGATATCATCCACCAGATTCTGCCACATGTATAATCTAGAAGACTCCATGGTTGAACTTAATTCATGACTAACTTTGCCACAACTAAGCTTAGGCAAAGTTATTAGTTCTTCAAAATGAGAGCCACAAGTTGGCAAGCATAAGGGAATCTTGCCACATTTTTTGTGTGTATGTCATGTGGGGCCTTAGTGTGGCTTGCCTAAGGTGTGGCTTGAACCAAACACTCACCTAAGTTAATCAAACTTGCCTAACCTTACATTCCACCAGATTTTGCCACATGTTAGAATCCAAAAAGCTCCACATGTAGAAGCATAATGCACAAACCACCAGAATCTCATGCGTGCAATGCACGTGTACCTTACTAGTACTAGTTGGTAGTAGTAAGAAACAAATTCCAGTTTTGGCACGAGCTCGTACTGCGGGAGCACCACAAGGCCTGCCGCAGGAGTTACATTTCCCTCTCGGGGCCCACGGGACCGAACTTCAGTGGCTTAGTGCCCGACCTATGAGTCAATGACATGCGGACCTTAAATGCGGCTGGCCCACATGTCATTCTCATGGTGGTGGCGTGGTTCGCGACTCACTCGTTCGAGATGAACCGGCCGGTGGTGGCGTGGCCGTGGCGAGGGTGCCACAGCTGGGCGCCGGGGCGTTACGAGGTGTATATGGCCACACCGGCGGGTACTACCTGTAGTACATAAGTACTCCAGCTGAGGATTGATGCCCGGGACAAAATGTGTCACAGCCGGTGGATGAAAATTCGATGGTGCGGGAGTACGGATCGGAGCACAGCAGCGGAGCAGGCAAACCATGTCCAATCGGGTGTGCCTGTGGTAGAAAGTTGATGGTCGCCGCAGTTCAGCTGGCCTGCATGTCATGCACACAAAGGCAGAGGAGCGGTGGGGCCGAGAGGGATGAGGGGCACGTCAGGGGGATGAGGATCCCTGACGCGAACAATCCTACCATTCTGTCACTGACATGTGGGACCCATAAGCGTGGGTCCCACCTGTCAGCGAAGGAAAGGCAGGGCAAGGCAGTGATAGCCACGTCAGAGGATCCATGTCCACGTCGGGGGACGTCGTGCCGTGGGTTGGAGCGGCGTCGTGGGAATCGCGTGTGGGTGTGGCAGTGGTAGAAACAAGAAACGTGATGGTCGCCGTGGTTCAACTTCCATGGACAAGCTGTTATGTCTGCTGACACATGTATATCAAAACTAGAGTGTTTATATTTCAAGCACGTGAACAAGTACTATTCTACTACTTTGGATCCATTGCAACGCAGGGGCCAGCACATTGGTAGTAGTAGTGTCCATCTCTATCTCTAGAGGCCTTCCCTCGTTCATCCTTTTCTCTCACAAGATAAACTACTCATACAAATGCATCTTGATGTTCCGTGGAACGCACGAGGATGTTTCCTTGGGGGTCTCTCCAGCGCGGCGTGGCCGTAGTTGCAAGTTGACGCCCCTTGAGATGCCGACGTTGTGGGGCACTCGGATTTCCTCCGATGAGCAGGTAAGATGAGTTTGATCACGTAGTAAATGCATTCTAAAGACTACTTCCGTGTCCATTTCCTAATTCTCCCCCTGCCCACTGTTTCACAGGTTAGGCTCGGTGCGAGTGGAGATTGGCTTGCATATGTACGGGAGGGTACCAACATTAATTTGCACAACATTTACAACGGTGACACCGTTCCCGTAGAACCTTTGTCCAACATTGGGATCAGCCATGCAATGGGCCACCGCATGAATTGGTACGATGGAACCACGGTGAGATTGAATAAGATAGCACGAACCTTGCACATGACGGCCAAAGGCGGACCATGCTGTCTGCGGCCGATTTGTTGCCGTACGAGTAGGAAGACGCTGTGCTCCTTTCTAACCGCATCTTCGCGGTGACAAACCAGGGGACTTATTTTGTATGGGACACATCCTACGATATAGTCCCTCTCTCCCAGTTTATTTGTTTTGAATCTTTTCGTTTTATAAGTTTCAAATTCAAATTTAGAGCTCCCCATCACATGTTGAGATTACAATGTCCATTAAATCGCTGCGTGCATGTATAGTAAAGAAACAAATCTCGAGTTTGGCACGAGTTTGTGCTGCGGGAGCACCACAAGCCCTAGTGCAGGAGTTACATCCCTCTCAAGGCCGTCGGGACTGAGCTTCAGCGCCTTACTACACCTACCTTTGAGTCAATAACATGTGGACCCGATAGGTGACTGGTCCACATGTAATGCTCCCGTAGGCAGAGGGGCAGTGGGGCCAAGAGGGGTGAGCCGCAGGTCGGGGGACGTGTGGTTTCATGGGTTCGAGCGGCGTCGTGGGAATCGCGGGTGGCTGTGGTAGAAACTTGATGCTCGCCGCATTTTAGGTGGCCCACATGTCATGCACACAAAGGCAGAGGGGCGGTGCGGCCGAGAGGGGTGAGGCGCACGTCGGGGGGCGTGGTGCCGTGGGTTGGAGAGGCGTCGTGGGAATCGCGAGATGAAACGTGATGGTCGCCGTAGTTGAACTTCCATGGACAAGCTGTCATGTCTACGGACACATCCACTGCATACCGATCACTGGAAGGAGTAGCAGAGAAAGCTATATATGCGGATAAATAGTTCCTTATAGTCAAGCGGACCCACGCTACTACTCTGTTCCAAAGACATGCACACCATCGAAATAGTCCATCTATATCAATATACACCGAGAGGGAATAATTTTTTTACAAGAGATGAAATAGTTCATCCATCCATAATGCCCTCTGCTGGTGCAGCCTTTTCTTCTTCTTCTTCTTCTTCTTCTTCTTGTTGTTCTCATTCTCTGTGGGAGACGGCTTCGCAACAAGCTCTTTGGACCTTGCAGCTATCTCGAAACTCACACGGGCATCGAGGGCAACATATTTTATCCGCTCGTACGTCAAGGGATAATTCTCCCATCCAGACGACCTTAATGCCACCGTCTCGTCACCCTTCTGAAGATTTGTACCGAGCACAAAATTTGCTACGTCGAATAGGGATGGTGTCTGTTTATCACAATCTTCTACAGGAATTTTGATTCTGGTTTGTAGGTCAGCGATGCTTTTCAAATCAAGGTTGTACGGCTCCAGCTTCTATTTGTCCCCTTCGATGGCTGCCCCACAGAAGTATACGTCCTCCGGAGACAGGAAATCGTGAAGCTCACCTGGTATGGAGGGCGAGTGTATGATGTGGTACACCAAAACATCATCTTCGAGGTACAGCTGAAGGACGGCGGCGCGCTGGATCTTCCCAGGGGCATGCTCCGTGTACTCTGCGTCGAGACCGATGACCCTCGTCTCTACCTTTTCGAGGGATTTGGATACATTGTTGATCCACTGCCGAACAACCCTTGGGTGGACGGTGACGGTGGCAACTATGCGCATCGAGCCTTCGACGAGGACATCTTGGACGCTAAAAACCAGCATCTCGATCTGTTTCGCCATTTGGAACCGCTGGAATGGAGGGCTATGGTTTGGAGAATTAGGATTAGATGGCTAGTCTAACTGAAGTTGTAGATGATTATTTAAAGAGGTTAAAACAATGTGAACGCAGTGGGGTTTGGATGCAAATGAAGACGAAGGGGAGCTGAAGAAGCCGAGGAGAATCGGTTCCCGATGGAGAAGTAAATGGGAGAAGTGGCGTGCAGGCAGTTGGTTAGACAGCTAGGTAGACTAAACGAAAAGGCTATGCGGGTAGACTGATGAGTCGTACCTGTTCGTGTACGTGCCCATCCTTCCTGATAGGTGGGACCTATGCAAACAGATAAAAAAATGTGTCATAGTTTTTTTTGAGCGTGTGAGTGGGAGACACAACATTCTCTGGTTAAGGAATACTCCCTCCGTTTAGGTGAGTATAAGTCACCTTATGAAAATCAGGTTTTCCCAGAACCTTTAGGCGTGGAGCATTAACTTCCTGCTTGATCCCCTCCCAGCCTCGTTAGCCAGCGTTCTCTTCCTCTGTTGCCGCGTTCTACCTTTCCATTTTTCCTCTTCTCAAGTGTGGAACGATCTGCATGCCGTCCTTGATGCACCAGAACGACCACTGCATGCATCGCGGCAGGGCGTTGATTGGGCATGCACGAGAATTTGGTTCTGCTCGCAATATGGGTGATACCTGAACGATGAAGTGAACAGGCATGCTAGCACGGGACCTATTTCCGCTATACAATACTGGAGTACTCATGTTCCTACTACTACTAGTAGTAGTACAACTGTGGTACTCCCTCCGTCTAGGTGTGTAAGTCATCTTACGAAAACCAAATAATCCCAAAACACTTAGGCGCGGTGCATTAATTTCTATCTCGTTTCTTGTTTCTTGACATATCAACCAATAAGAGATGAGGGGTGTGCAAGCTTTTAATGACTTGAGACTACCAAACACAACATGCAGTGGTTAGTTCATTGCATGCAATGCTATTAATTAGCAAATAAACATTAAGGTCTCTCGTTTTCCCCTCCTCCTTGGTCACGGCGCACAACCTAAGATGACTTACTCACCTAGACAGAGGGAGTACACTTGATGGTCAAAATACTATTCATCCGGTCCTCACAGTGAAGTGACAACACCCTGCGCCTAACACTAGTCCAGGCGGCGTGTTCGGGTTACCAAAGTCAGCCTCACCCTATGCACTGTGCAGTCTGTCACCGCCGCTGTACAGCACATTGGCGCCTCGCCTCGTCTCCCTCTCCGCTCCCATAGCACCACTCCATCTCCATCTCCTTCCTCGTCTCCGTCTCCATCTCCATCTCACTGTGCCCCCGTGTACCGTCGCCTCACTCGCCTCCCCCAGTACCACTATTCCCTCGCTAGCCGCTCCAGCACCGACATCCTTCTCCCCCGTAAATCAAGCCCCCTTCCAAACTCCACCATGGCTGAACGCGAACCGCGCAGCATCCATATGAGCCGAGATTGGAGCAATCTCCCCAGTGACATCCTCGACCTCTGTTGTTCGTGTATGGATATGTTGAGCGCCCTGCGGCTGGCTGCATGCTCGAGGGACATGCACACGGCCATCGTCGAAGCGAGGCCTAAGCTTTTCAAGACACCCTGCTTGCTGCTATCTAGTCTTGCGAGACTGGCTCACCATGATACGGAGGCGTGCATGATGCCCCTCGACTTCAATCCGATCTCCATTACCCGAAACTTCTTTGCAAGTATGTAGTGCGTCGCCGTACATCATTTCCCTCGACATCGATCCGATCACCATCGCCCGAAACTTCATGGCAGGTATGTACTGGGTCATCATGAACTCCCACTGGATGGCTGCCTTCAGAGAAGACGGTAAAAAGTTGGTGCTCGTGAACTTCTAGACCTCCCATGAGATTATCCTTCCTCCGTTGGATTATATAGAGTATTACCATCGCGGTCCAAGTCATCTAGATTACTATGTCAGTTGGACGGACCTTGTTTTGCAGAAGATTGTAATCTGCCAAGTGCCCACACGACATGCGAATTACGCAGACTTCAAGCTAATTGCCTTGTTCGACCGTGGACTCGCCTATCTTTACGCCGGTGCCTTCTTTAGCTGGAGACAACTCGGCTCGCAGTGGATCATCGTCAAAGCTTATACACACTTCTGTGATGCTATTGAACACAATGGCATCATCTACGCGATCGACAAAGCAGATGGCACCACGTATTGCTGGGACGGCGCGTGTAAGTTGTTTCCGTCTCATGTTAATGATGACGCCATGACACTGTTTGAACTTTTTGTGATGATTGGCATATCCCTGTTTGAGCAGAATTTGAGTAGAACTATGGCAATGTATTAGAGACGCCGTAAATCAGCTATATTTGGAATGAGTTAATTCATGCGATTGTGACCATGTCATTATAGCCAATTTGTACCCTGAATAATCAAACGGTTAGGAATATATATGGATATTATCCTTATTTTAAAGTAATCTATATACTACTACTAAATGAGTGTGTATCAATGGCCATGTTAGTTTCCTCATTTTCATGATGTAGAAACATGCACCACACTGTTGGTTTCATCTAACCATACATTAGGGAAGTAAATGTGCATATGGAGAACTCTATATTTGGAAGTAGTGAAATCCTGCAATGCTTACCATGTGTACATAGCTATATTCGCCCTTCAGCAATCAATGGCTAGAATAATATCCTCACAAAATTTTTGCCCACAGAACACGAGTATATAACAATGCATGGTCTGTTAGTTACCTTGAAGAATTTGTTTGTGAGGACAGAACATGATTACTCCCTCCGTTCCCAAATATTTGTCTTTCTAGAGATTTTAACAAGTGACTACATATGGAGCAAAATGAGTGAATCTACACTCTAAAATATGTCTACATACATCTGTATGTTGTGTCTATTTGAAATGCCTAGACAGACAAATATTTGGGAACAGAGGGAGTACATAACATGCATGACATGGTAGTTTCCTGTGAAGAATCGATTGCGAGATAACATGAGTATAACCATGCATGGCACTTCTATATTTTCGAACCCAGTATACATTTCCCTGTATTTTCCTCCCAGCTCCAACAGGGACATATCAATGTTGTTTCTTGCATTATCCTACTCATACTCTGAACAATGCTGATCTTACATTAACAATGCCTGTCCTTTTTGATATGATGCAGTGTCCCTACAGTTACCGCCCTTTGTAATCACACCACCTTTGCCAAAAACAGGGAAGCACAACTGGTTCCTCGCTCGATCAGACGACGGCAAAAGACCGATGATCATTCGAACACATGAGCCGGAAAAGTTATATTGCAAAAACCCCACTGTATACAAGCACCGTGTAATACGTGAGTATCCGGACAATGGCTGTTACGTCTATGAGCAGGATACCAGCTTGTTGGGGCCTTTAGGATTTTTTAGTTGGAGGCGGGTAAACAGCCTTGGTTCACACTCTCTGTTTCTCAGACTCAATTATCCGATTAACCAGGAGATCACCGTTGGCAAGGACCTTGATGGCAGAGAGGCTCTGTTTGCTATGGGAAACTGTGTCTACACGGCGAGCCCTAGGAGTTCGGGAGCAAACTCCCCTGATAGTCAACAATACAGCCTGCAGCCAAAAGAAGGTGAGAATGACAAAGGCATCCGGATTAACTTTGATCCTTGGATGTCTCAATTACGACAGGCATTGATGTGGTTCAAGCCTTCAGGTTGATAGGTAATTGGGCTATTGCATCGAAAGGGTGGAGTACTGGTGTCTCCGGATCACTGGTCGCTGAAGCGGGGCTGCAAATTATGATGGTGTTGGATCATCTCTTCGAATGACTTTGTTGTCTTTGCTGCTGGTTCTGGATGGGTAGTTCTTTCTTTTGTTATGCATATTCCTTGTCATTTGGTCATCCTCGTCTATGTCACTCTTACTATGTAATAGTTGCTTCTGTTTAGAATGTCATTCTCATCTGGATCACGAGAGTCTGAGCGCTGCAGATGGGTGCGTTTTGGTGGTGTAGCAAGACTTCTTATGAACTATCATGTCTTGCTGTTTATGTCAGTAGTAGTCACTAGTCAGTGTTTGAATGTTGTATATATCGTTGTTTCAAAAAATTTATTGTCTCGAACTACTGGTGGGCTAAATGAGGGCATCACCATTCTCCAGTGTTCAGAGTATATCTCCTTTTTTCAAGTTATATAATTTGAGCTCAGTGTCTTTTCGATGATGTACACTTGTTTGGGCCAGTGAGGTGTCGTTGAATATGGGCCGAGTAGTAATGCAATGCCACAGGTCAATTATGACTCTCAGGCCGGGCTCTCAAAAGATCCTGAAAAAAAAGGCCGGGCTCTCCAAAAAAGAAAGAATAAAGGACTCTTAGGCCGACATGTGGGCGCCACTGGTGTTTTCGCGCACTTGCGCACCGAGAGCATATTGGCGCGTGCTCGAAATTCATGCTACCTTTTCATCCCCAGTCTCCCACCCCTCCCCCACCTCTGGAATCTCGATTCCTACTCCAGTTCCCCCAAATCCCCCTCCTGTACTCCCTGTACTCAAGCGCACTATCATGTCGCCGGTCAAAGCGGATCTCCGAGCCGGAGATCCTGAGGTCCGTCCTGCCTTCGGTCGCTGCGTGCTGTCGCTCAACAGTGGCATGGCGGCGCTTGACGACCAGTTTGCCGGCAAAGTGCTGATGGTAACCATCAACGGCGACCGGCCTCCCGTCTCGCCGGACGACCTTGTCAAAGCTCTTGGCATTGCGCACGACATCCAAATAAGTGACTTGCTCGTCGAAGTCTGTCCGCCACCGGCTGATTTCTTCGTCAGGTGTTCGAATCTTCCCGGCGTTTGTTCTGCGATGGCGCGCTGGTGAGCTTTGATCGGTGGCACCCAGGATGGGGCTCGGTGCCCTCTGAGCTTGAGTTTTTAACAAAGTTTACCTTCCACGGCATGCCTCGACGTGCTTAGAACAGCGAGTCCATGAACGAGCTTATCAACGACCTTGGAGGTGAGCTCGTAAGTATGTTTGTTCCTCCAGACAGCTGGGCTCTGACAGTTATGGCATGGATGAAGAAGCCGTCCACCATACCGAAGGTGATTGGTGTTGAGATACCGGTGCAGGAACCGGGGTTGTACTATTCATTGCCACCAAGGCCGCCGCGGACCACGTTAGGGATGTACCTGTATCGAGTGTTCGTGCATGTCGAAGAAGTGGTCAATCCATCAATCGAAGTCCTGCCGCCGCCGCTGGTGCCAGGGTCCGTCGACGACGTCCATTACAGGAGTCAACGTCAGACTTTCCCCGTGTTGCTCGGAACGATGGATGGCACAGGGCCTACTCCATCGCACGGCGGAGGCCACTGCTTCTTTGGGAGAAGAGGCAGGGCTGGCTGCCTGGATGTGCTCTAATTTGAGGTAACAACTGAATCTTGTCAGATACTAGTTAAATCCGAGCTATGGGTGTGAAGCACTGATATGCCAGTACATTTGATTGTGACCTGTTCTAATTATGTACCTGAACTTTTTTAGAAAGGGATGTACGTCAACTTAATGTGCTAGCAGAACTTATTGTGTTGTCTGTCTGTTTTCTTTGCACAACATTCAAGATATTTCCCCGTCATTGATAAAGACGATGACCCGTTATGTACGACTTCGTTGGTTTCAACATAGCCCTTCCCGTAGCGATCCACTGCTTCCATCCTGATTGTGCCGCCTGCGTGAAATTTTTGTATGCAAGTTCAGTGTGCTATGATGTTCTATATGATTGTGTCAACTATATAAGTTTTTATTGAGCATCAGCAATGCATATGGCTGAAAGATGTATTTACGAGCATCGACCGATGGGTCTCTCTCTCTATCTCTCTCTCTCTCTCACACACACACACACGCACACACACGCGTACACGCACAAGTGGGACCCGTTGAATTATTTATTTGCTCGTGACAGCTTTTAATTAGGTTCCACTGTAATCCAACTTTTTTCTTAAGTTATTAATTGAGCTCAGTGACTTCAAAAAGTTGTACAGAAGCCTTGTTTGGGCCTTTCCGGCGTCGCTGAATGTGGGCTGAGTAACCATGCTAGGTTGTACTATACTACACATGCCTTTTTTTTCAACATCCGCAATGCAACTGGGCCGACAGTTGTACACAATATCCGGGTCAACTTGTTATTCTCCGCCCCGCTGGGCTGCAAACTTTCCTAGGAGGTATGCATTAGGCTTAACAAGAAAATGGACTTTAAGAAATAATAAATGGGATGTAATTATAATAACTGGACAGTTTCTATGCACCAAACACATAATTAGTTTGAAAAATATATTATTTTTGGATTTTTGAAAATTTTAATTTCATTACTTGTTGCGGGCGCAATATTTCGTTGGATTTTAACGTAATACAACTTTATTTTGAAATTATATTTAACCTGACTAGAAATTTCGGATAAAAATATTTCGGATCCCATCAAAATGTGGGAATTTTTTTGAATTCTGTTTTGAGCGGTTGTGTGAAATTATTAATCGTTGTCCTAGCTAGAAGTTGGGCTGTACTTTTAACAAACTGTAAATGGGCTGTAGTAAATTCCATTAGAATTAAAAAATGGGTTGTACATTCTTACAAATCGCAAATGGGCTATATGTTCTCTGTCAAATCCGAGCTGTGGGACTACTAAGTTGACGCGTACCAAGGGCTTTGTCAACTTAGTCAATATAAACGATTCTAGCTGCAGTGATTGTACGATGTCCATCCAACGGCCGTAGTGCTTCTTCAACCTCTAGCCTTCTTGCTCCAGCCGCCCAAAGCAGCGCCGGTCATGTCACGTGCTCCTGCCTCCCGTGGCCGGCTGTGATGCCACGGAGACCTCACCGCCCCGTACTACTCCCACCGCCGGCCAGGCCATCCCTCTACTCACCCACACCCCCTGTTATTCTGCGGCGACGGCAGCCTCACACCGCAGCCGAACCAGCGAACCCTCGTACTCCTCTGCGCGCGGGCTTCCACTGCTGCGTCTTCCCCGGCTCCGTGTCGTCCCCTTCCTAGGCCTCGCCTTCGTCCAGACCACCGCCCTGGTGCTCTTGGCGCTGCGTGGTCAACGTGGTCAACGACCGACTTCCATTAGAAGAGTACTGTACGTGGAGAGGCTGACAGCTGGGTCCAGGCGGCCGCAAGGAAGTGCCTCCTTATTACGCGCAAAATAATTATTCCTCCACCTGACAGCAGGGACCCACCGGACGGGCCACCTTATTTCGCGAAAAAAATGTTTCCCCCCTGGCTGCTGGGACCCACCAGACGGGCCAGCGTATTTCGCGAAAAAACGTTCCCCCCGCTGTCAGCTCGGACCCACCGGAAGTGCCTCCTTATTACGCACAAAAAAATGAATACTCCCCTGCTAGCTGGGACCCACCATGGTGGGAGGCTGACTTGTGGGCCTACTAAGTTGACTGGTACGGGGGCCTTTGTCAATTTTAGTCAATATGAACGATTCTAGCTCCAGTGACCGTACGATGTCCATCCAACGGCCGTAGTGCTTCTTCAACCTCTGGTCTTCTTGCTCCTGCCGCCCAAAGCAGCGCCGGTCGTGCCGCATGCTCCTGCCTCCCGTGGCCGGCTGTGCTGCCGCGGAGGCCTCACCGCCCCCTACTATTCCCACCACTGGCCAGGCCCTGCGGCGACAGCAGCCTCACACCACAGTTGAACCAGTGAACCCTCGTACTCCTCTCCGCGCGGGCTTCCACTGCCGCGTCTTCCCCGGCTCCCCGTCGTCCCCTTCCTAGGCCTCGCCGTCGTCCACCGCCCTGGTGCTCTCGGCGCGGCGTGGTCAACGTGGTCAAGGAACGACTTCCATCGGACGTGGACTGTACGTGGAGAGGCTGACAGCTGGGTCCACGGCCGCAGCAAGGAAGTGCCTCCTTATTAGGCGGAAAATAATGATTCCTCCACCTGACAGCTGGGACCCACCGGACGGGCCACTGTATTTCATGAAAAAAACGTTTCCCCCTGACAGCTGGGACCCACCAGCTACATCTTCGCACGCAAGGAAGTGCGTCCGGGCAAAAAAATGATTCGCCCCCCTGACTGCTGGGACCCACCAGCTACATCTTCGCAGGCAAGGAAGTGCCTGACAGTCGGGACCCACCTGGTCGAAGCGTACGTAGCGTTGTCATTCTGGTCGCGAACGTGTACGTACATATATACTGGTGGATGTAGAGGCGCGCACGTGTCGTAGTAGAGGCGCGTACGTGTCGTAGTAGAGGCGCGCACGTAGCATCTACACGTACGTACAGCGGCCAGGGTGCAAAAAAGAAAATACAACCACATATGTGTACATACGGTCGGGGTCTCGAACGCCTACTCGCGCATACGTACGGCCAGGGCTCGTGTACATGGCTGGGTCGGAACGGAGAAACGGCGTCGTCGTCGTGTTCATGGGGAGGCAACGGAATGCGTCGTGTTCATCGGGAGGCAACGGAATGCGTCGTGTTCATCGGGAGGCAACGGAACGCGTGGGAGCCAACCGGCTGGGTCAGAACGGAATGCGTGGTCGTGTTCATCGGGAGGGCTTGGATGGAACAGGTGATGGAAACGAGGCCTGGCGTACCGCACAACGGAGGAAACAGACCTCCTACGTTCAGAATGGGGTCCTATTGATCGGGAGGGGTCTGGCGTACCGCAAAACGGAGGAAACGGACCTCCTACGGTCGAAACGGGGTTCCTGTTGATCGGGAGGGGTGTGGCGTACCGCAAAACGGACGAAACGGACCTCCTACGGTTGAAACGGGGGTCCTGTTGATCGGGAGGGGTGTGGTGTACCGCAAAACGGACGAAACGGACCTCCTACGGTCGAAACGGGGGTCCTGTTCATCGGGAGGGGTGTGGCATACCGCAAAATGGGACTCCACGGGATACTGTTCATCTCCACCGTCGACCTCCTCCAGCCTCCATGGGCTACCGTCGACCTCCTCCAGCCTCCACGGGCTCCTGTTCATCCAGCCTCCACCGCGCGCTACTCCACCGGCTACTGTTCAACCACCCCTCCACGGGCACCCCTCCACGGTCTACTGTTCATCTAGCCCTCCACACCACGGGTCCCTGTTCAACCACCCCTCCACGGGCACCCCTCCACCGTCTACTGTTCATCCAGCCCTCCACCACATCGCGGGGTCCTGTTCATCCAGAGGCAACGCCACCACTCACTATTCATCCAACCCCCCCCCTCCCGCGCAACGCTCACTATTCATCCAATCGATCGGCTTCAGTTAGCAGCAGTAGCGAAGGAATCGCTCGATCGGGTTTAGTTAACAGCCATCGGTCGATCGCTCGGGTTCAGTAACGTGTAGCCTGCAGTGCAATCGCTCGGGTTCAGTTAGAGCCCAACGCCTCGCTCGGGTTCAGTTAGAGCCAACGCCTCGCACACACGCGCGTACGTGTACGAGAGAAACGCGCATCGCTCGGCCCCCGACCTCCCACCGTAACCGGGAACTCCCCGAAATTTTCCTCTCCCTCGCTTCTACCATGGTTTTTTCCGTCATGGATGGCCCAAAGAATGTCATGCAGCTGCGTCTCCGGCCCGCCCAGGACGAAAAGCCCATTTTCTGTCATGATTTTTTGTCATAGAAGTAGGAGCCCACCACATCTATGATGATACCGGGTTTTGTCACAATTATCGTCATAGAAGTGTCATATGTATGACAGAAAAAAAATTCGTTCGGCCCAAAATGTCACGGATGTGTCTTTTTTTTGTAGTGTCATACGTGCTTATGGAAAAGAACATGCATGACATCTTTTGTCCTACCCTCCCATGGCAGCAGGGTCCTAATGGAAACTAAGGGATATTAAGGCCTCCTTTTAATAGAGTACCGAACCAAAGCATTAACACATAGTGAATACATGAACTCCTCAAACTACGGTCATCACCGGGAGTGGTCCCGATTATTGTCACTTCGGGGTTGCCGGATCATAACACATAGTAGGTGACTATAGACTTGCAAGATAGGATCAATAACTCACATATATTCACGAAAACATAATAGGTTCAGATCTGAAATCATGGCACTCGGGCCCTAGTGACAAGCATTAAGCATAGCAAAGTCATAGCAACATCAATCTCAGAACATAGTGGAGACTAGGGATCAAACCTTAACAAAACTAACTCGATTACATGATAAATCTCATCCAACCCATCACCGTCCAGCAAGCCTACGATGGAATTACTCATGCACGGCGGTAAGCATAATGAAATTTATGATGGAGGAAGGTTGATGATGACGATGGCGACGAGTTCCCCTCTCCGGAGCCCCGAACGGACTCCAGATCAGCCCTCCCGAGAGAGATTAGGGCTTGGCGGCGGCTCAGTCTCGTAAAACGCGATGAATCCTTGTCTCTGATTTTTTTCTCCTCGAACACGAATATATAGAGTTGGAGTTGAGGTCGGTGGAGCTCCAGGGGCCCCACGAGGCAGGGGGCGCGCCCAGGGGGGTTGTCGCGCCCCCACCCTCTCGTGGACAGGGTGTGGGCCCCCTGGCCTTGATTCTTTCGCCAGTATTTTTTATATTCGAAAATAATTCTCCGTTGATTTTCAGGTCATTCCGAGAACTTTTATTTCTGCACAAAAATAACACCATGGCAATTCTGCTGAAAACAGCGTCAGTCCGGGTTAGTTCCATTCAAATCATGCAAGTTAGAGTCCAAAACAAGGGCAAAAGTGTTTGGAAAAGTAGATACGACGGAGACGTATCAACTCCCCCAAGCTTAAACCTTTGCTTGTCCTCAAGCAATTCAGTTGATAAACTGAAAGTGATAAAGAAAAACATTTACAAACTCTGTTTGCTCTTGTTGTTGTAAATATGTAAAGCCAGCATTCAAGTTTTCAGCAAAGATTATAACTAACCATGTTCACAATAACACTTAGGTCTCATGTTTACTCATGTCAATGGCATAATCAACTAGCGAGCAATAATAATAAATCTCGGATGACAACACTTTCTCAAAACAATCATAATATGATATAACAAGATGGTATCTCGCTAGCCCTTTCTGAGACTGCAAAACATAAATGCAGAGCACCTTTGAAGATCAAGGACTGACTAAACATTGTAATTCATGGTAAAAGAGATCCAGTCATACCCAATATAA
Source organism: Triticum aestivum (assembly GCF_018294505.1). Classification (NCBI taxonomy): domain Eukaryota; kingdom Viridiplantae; phylum Streptophyta; class Magnoliopsida; order Poales; family Poaceae; genus Triticum; species Triticum aestivum. The sequence goes on from NC_057799.1 coordinate 537,766,678, forward strand.
ATTAATAGTAATGGATGCAAATGACAGCGGTGCTCTCCAGCTGGTGCTTTTTAATAAGAGGGTGATGACTCAACATAAAAATAAATAGATAGGCCCTTCGCAGAGGGAAGCAGGGATTTGTAGAGGTGCCACAGCTCGATTTTAAAGCAGAGATAAATAATATTTTGAGCGGCATACTTTCATTGTCAACATAACAACCGAGAGATCTCGATATGTTCCATGCTACTCACATTATAGGCGTTTCCCAAACAGAATGGTAAAGTTTATACTCCCCCTCCACCAACAAGCATCAATCCATGGCTTGCTCGAAAAAACGAGTGCCTCCAACTAACAAGAGTCCCGGGGGAGTTTTGTTTGCAATTATTTTGATTTGATTTTCATAAAGCATGAGACTAGGCATCCCGGTGACCAGCCATTTTCTCGTGAGTGAGGAGCGGAGTCCACTCCTCTTGAGAATAACCTGCCTAGCATGGAAGATACAGACAACCCTATTTGATACATGAGCTATTTGAGTATGCGAAACAAAATTTCATTTGAAGGTTTAGAGTTTGGCACATACAAATTTACTTGGAACGGCAGGTAGATACCGCATATAGGAAGGTATGGTGGACTCATATGGAATAACTTTGGGGTTTATGGAAGTGGATGCACAAGCAGTATTCCCGCTTAGTACAAGTGAAGGCTAGAAAAAGACTAGGAAGCGACCAACTAGAGAGCGAAAACAGTCACGAACATGCATTAAAATTAATAAACCTTGGGTGCAAGCATGAGTAGGATATAATCCACCATGAACATAAATATCGTGGAGGCTATGTTGATTTTGTTTCAACTACATGCGTGAACATGTGCCAAGTCCAGTCACTTGAATCATTCAAAGGAGGATACCACCCTATCATACCACATCACAACCATTTTAATAGCATGTTGGCACGCAAGGTAAACCATTATAAACTCCTAGCTAATCAAGCATGGCATAAGCAACTATAATCTCTAATTATCATTGCAAACATGTTTATTCATAATAGGCTGAATCAGGAACGATGAACTAATCATATTTACAAAAACAAGAGAGGTCGAGTTCATACCAGTTTCTCTCATCTCAATCAGTCCATCATATATCGTCATTATTGCCTTTCACTTGCACGACCGAACGATGCGAATAATAATAATAGTGCACGTGCATTGGACTAAGCTGGAATCTGCAGGCATCTGACATATAGGAGAAGACAAGATAATATGGGCTCTTGGTTAAATCAACAATAATGCATATGAGAGCCACTTTAACATTTTCATTACGGTCTTCTCCTTTCGACCCCCAAAGAAAAGAAAAGAAATAAAACTATTTACACGGGAAAGCTCCCAACAAGCAAAATAAGAACGAGAATTCTTTTTGGGTTTTCTTTTAATTATTACTACAAGCATGGGAAGTAATCTAGCTAAAAGCTACAACTAATTTTTTTTTGTTTTTTAAAGGTTTTTCAAACACACAAGAAGAAAGCACAAAAAGGAAAATAAACTAGCATGGATAGTACAATGAAAAAGTATGAGCACCGACAACTATCATGAGTGTGTGAACATAAATGTAATGTCGGTGAGAAGTACGTACTCCCCCAAGCTTAGGCTTTTGGCCTAAGTTGGTCTATGCCCATGGATCAAAGTTGCAGTTGGGGTCGTACTGAGAAGGAGCCTCGGGTTGCCACTGGTTGGCAATCTCCTCTGGATACCACTGGTAAACAGACTGTCGTGAAGGATCAAATTGTGGTTTCGGCTCTGGCTCTGTAGTTGATGTGGGGTTTCGGTAGGCGTGAATGGCCTCCAGCGGAACCAGGTACTTGCCTACAGATAAGTCAAACAAGGAAGGAGTAGGCAAGGTAATAGTCTCAGGGTGATTTTTACCAAATAGCAGTCTATAGTTAAGCTCCTTTTTCTTGTTCTTAACAATAAAATCATGTGCAACCATACTCTTGTAGTCTAGAAAAATAGGAGGCAACAACTTTTCTTCTTTCTCATAATGCCTAATAGGTATGTTAAAGTATGCAGCGAGGCGCGAGGCGAAGATGCCTCCCAAGATGGGGCCTTTAGTACGGTTAAGATTTAACCGCTTTGCAACAATAGCGCCCATACTAAATGTGTCATCACGGAACAGGGCATGGCACAAAAGAACTATATCAGGGGCACTTAGGTTGCCACAGTTTCCGCGACCAATCAAGCATCTACTAGCAAATATTGCAATGTAACGTAGGACAGGAAAATGTATGCTAGTAATTCTTACATCGGAAACCTTCCTCGTTTCCCCTACAGAAATTGTATCAATAAACCCCTCCACATCATTACGATGTGGTTCCTCTATGCTGCCCGAAAAGGGCAACTTGCAAACCTCACAAAATTCAAGGAGGGACATCTCCTTATACTCATCATATAAATAGAAATCCACCGAAGGTGGTGACCTCCTAGCATGGAAATGAAAATTTTGCACAAAGATATTAGTGAGTAGGAGATACTGTCAACGTTGGTCGCGGAGGAAGTCGGTGAGGCCTGCATTCTCAGCCAACTCATAAAAATCATCATAAATCCCGGCTGCTCTCAAGAAATCATCACAAGGCCATTCACACGGCCGAACCTCCGTGGTGCGCGGGAGATTATATTTGGGCTCTTGTCTTCTTCATCTTGCTTATCCTTCGAGCTTCGACTCGAAGAGCCCCTCAAAAATCTCTTCATCATTTTCTGAAAATTTCTGAAAATTTTAGTAACTCGAAATAAAAGTGAACCAAACTCAACAAAATTGATAGCAACTACTCCCACTAGTGCCTAGAGACTATACCATGCATTAGAACCACTTGGGACCAAATAAATTTGACATGCAAGTTCAAGAACAGGGTCACCTAAGCAGCAAAAATTTGCAATGAATAAAGCACTAGAACAAAAACTAATTGGACCATTGGAGGAGTCACATACCGAAGAACAATCCCCCAAAGCAGTTTTGTGAGTGGAGCTTTGATCTAGGAGATCGAAAATCGCAGCAAAATGAGCTAGAGCTCGTGCTTGAGCTGGTTGGTGATTTTTTTGGGAGGAAGAAGGAGTGTGTGGTGGCTGGAATAAGTGGAGGGGAGCCACCATGGGCCCACGAGGCAGGGGGACGCACCTAGGGGGTGGGCGCGCCCTGGACCCTCGTGGCCAGGTGCTTGCTCCCCCTGCTGTGTTCTCAGTGCCAGATATTCTCAAATATTCCAGAAAAAATCAGATTTCATTTTCGGGGCATTTGGAGAACTTTTATTTTCGGGGTATTTTTTATTGCATGGATAAATCAGAAAACAGACAGAAAATACTATTTTTGCTTTATTTAATCTAAATAATAGAAAGTAAAAGGAGGGTACAAAAGGTTGTGCCTTCTAACTTCATCCATCTCATACTCAACAGAAGGAATCCACTAACAAGGTTGATCAGGTCTTGTTAACGAACTCATTTCGAATAACATGGAACCGGAGAAATTTTGAATAACACTACGTTACCTCAACAGGGATATGCACATCCCCAATAATAAGAATATCATATTTGTTTTTGACAGTAGGAAGAGGAAATTCAAAACCTCCAATAGTAATCGATGGAATTTTTCCAATAGAGTTTATACTATGAACTTGAGGTTGTTTCCTCGGAAAGTCTACCGTATGCTCATTGCCATTAACATGCAAAGTGACATTGCCTTTGTTGCAATCAATAACAACCCTTGCAGTATTCAAAAAGGGTCTTCCAAGAATAATATATAGACATGCTATCGTCCTCGGGAATATCAAGAATAACAAAGTTCGTTAAAATAGTAACGTTTGCAACTACAACAGGCACATCCTCACAAATACCGACAGGTATAGCAGTTGATTTATCGACCATTTGCAAAGATATTTCAGTAGGTGTCAACTTATTCAAATCAAGTCTACGATATAAAGAGAGAGGCATAACACTAACACCGGCTCCAAGATCACATAAAGCAGTTCTAACATAGTTTCTTTTAATGGAGCATGGTATAGTTGGTACTCCTGGATCTCCAAGTTTCTTTGGTATTCCACCCTTAAAAGTATAATTAGCAAGCATGGTGGAAATTTCAGCTTCCGGTATCTTTTTTTATTTGTAACAATATCTTTCATATACTTAGCATAAGGATTCATTTTGAGCATATCAGTTAAACGCATACGCAAAAAGATAGGTCTAATCATTTCAGCAAAGCGCTCAAAATCCTCATCATCCTTTTTCTTGGATGGTTTGGGAGGAAAAGGCATGGGTTTCTTAACCCATGGTTCTCTTTCTTTACCGTGCTTCCTAGCAACAAAGTCTCTCTTATCATAACGTTGATTCTTCGATTGTGGGTTATCAAGATCAACAGTAGGTTCAATTTCTACATCATTATTATTACTAGGTTGAGCATCAAAATGAACATCATCATTAGCATTATCACTAGGTTCATGTTCATCACCAGATTGTGTTTCAGCATCAGAGATAGAAATATCATTAGGATTCTCAGGTGTGTCAACAACAGGTTCACTAGAAGCATGCGAAGTCCTATCATTTTTCTTTTTCTTCCTTTTAGAAGGACTAGGTGCATCAACATTATTTCTTTGAGAATCCTGCTCAATTCTCTTAGGGTGGCCCTCAGGATACAAAGGTTCCTGAGTCACTTTACCTCCTCTAGTTGCAACTCTAACAACAAAGTCATTATTCGTACTATTCAATTCATTGAGCAAATCATTCTGAGCTTTAAGTACTTGTTCTACTTGAGTGGTAACCATAGAAGCATGTTTACTAATGAGTTTAAGTTCACCTTTAACTCTAGACATATAATCACCCAAGTGTTCAATCATATAAGCATTGCGTTTTAATTCTCTACCCAAATAAGCATTGAAGTTTTCTTGCTTAACCATAAAGTTATCAAAATCATCCAAACATTGGCTAACAAACTTAGTAGGAGGGATTTCAGCTTTATCATATCTATAGCGAGAATTTACCTTTACTACCTGTGTCGGGTTATCAAGACCATGTGTTTCTTCAATAGGTGATGAATTAAGACCATGTATTTCTTCATCAGGAGGTAAATCCTTAACATCTTCGGCTTTAATACCTTTTTCCTTCATAGATTTCTTTGCCTGTTGCATATCTTCAGGACTGAGAAATATAATACCCCTTTTCTTCTTAGTTGGCTTAGGAGTTGGTTCAGGAAGTGTCCAATTATTTTCATTGGTCATCATATTATTCAATAAAATTTCAGCTTGATCAACAGTTCTTTCCCTGAAAACACAACCAGCACAACTATCCAGGTGGTCTCTGGAAGCATCAGTTAGTCCATTGTAAAAGATATCTAGTATTTCATTTTTCTTGAGAGGATGATCAGGCAAAGCATTAAGTAATTGGAGAAGCCTCCCCAAGCTTGTGGGAGACTCTCTTCTTCAATTTGCACAAAATTATATATATCCCTTAAAGCAGCTTGTTTCTTATGAGCGGCGAAATATTTAGCAGAGAAGTAATAAATCATATCCTGGGGACTACGCACACAACCAAGATCAAGAGAATTAAACCATGTTTTAGCATCACCCTTTAATGAGAACAGAAATAGTTTAAGGATATAATAGTAGAGAGTTTTCTCATCATTAGTGAACAGGGTAGCTATATCGTTTAATTTAGTAAGATGTGCCACAACAGTTTCAGATTCATAGCCATAAAAAGGATCAGATTCAACCAAAGTGATTATATCGGTAACAAAGATAGGTGAAGTAGCATAAGCAGGATCATATTTCATTCTAGCATTCAGAGTTTTTTCTTTAAGCTTAGCTAATAATTTTTTAAGATCACTTCTATCATTGCAAGCAAGAAAGTCTCTAGCAGTTTCTTCATCCATAACATAACCCTCAGGCACAACAGGCAATTCATATATAGGGGGAGAATCTTCATCATCACTTTCATCAATATTATCAGTTTCAATAATTTAATTCTCTCTAGCCCTGGCAAGTTGTTCATCAAGAAATTCACCGACTGGCACAGTAGTATCAAGCATAGAAGTAGTTTCATCATAAATATCATGCATAGCAGAAGTGGCATCATCAATAACATGCGACATATCAGAATTAATAGCAGAAGCAAGTTTATGAAGGAAATATGCCCTAGAGGCAATAATAAAGTTATTATTTATTTCCTTATATCATGATAAATGTTTATTATTCATGCTAGAATTGTATTAACCGGAAACATAATACATGTGTGAATACATAGACAAACAGAGTGTCACTAGTATGCCTCTACTTGACTAGCTCGTTAATCAAAGATGGTTATGTTTCCTAGCCATAGACATAAGTTGTCATTTGATTAACGATATCACCTCATTAGGAGAATGACGTGATTGACATGACCCATTCCGTTAGCTTAGCACTCAATCATTTAGTATGTTGCTATTGCTTTCTTCATGACTTATACATGTTCCTATGACTATGAGATTATGCAACTCCCGTTTACCGGAGGAACACTTTGTGTGCTACCAAACGTCACAACGTAAATGGGTGATTATAAAGGTGCTCTACAGGTGTCTCCAAAGGTACTTGTTGGGTTGGCGTATTTCAAGATTAGGATTTGTCACTCCAATTGTCGGAGAGGTATCTCTGGGCCCACTCGGTAATGCACATCACTATAAGCCTTGCAAGCATTGTGACTAATGAGTTAGTTGCAGGATGATGTGTTACGGAACGAGTAAAGAGAGTTGCCGGTAACGAGATTGAACTAGGTATCGAGATACCGACGATCAAATCTCGGGCAAGTAACATACCGGTGACAAAGGGAACAACGTATGTTGTTATGCGGTCAGACCGATAAAGATCTTCGTAGAATATGTGGGAGCCAATATGGGCATCCAGGTCCCGCTATTGGTTATTGACCGGAGATGTGTCTCGGTCATGTCTACATAGTTCTCGAACCCGTAGGGTCCGCACGCTTAACGTTACGATGACAGTTTTATTGAGTTTTGATGTACCGAAGGAGTTCGGAGTCCCGGATGAGATCGGGGATATGACGAGGAGTCTCAAAATGGTCGAGACGTAAAGATCGATATATTGGACGACTGTATTCGGACTTCGGAAATGTTCCGAGTGATTCAGGTATTTTTCGGAGTACCGGAGAGTTACGGGAATACGTATTGGTCCTTATTGGGCCATACGGGAAAGAAGGAAAAGGGCCTCAAGGGTGGCCGCACCCCTCCCCTTGGTCTGGTCCAAATTGGACTAGGGAAGGGGGGGCGTCCCCTTCCTTCCTTCTCTTTTTCCCTTCCTCTTTTCCTATTCCATATGGGAGGTGGAATCCTACTAGGACTAGGGAGTCCTAGTAGGACTCCACACTTGGGGCGCCCCCTCCTAGGGCCGGCCTCCTCCTCCCTTGCTCCTTTATATACGGGGGCAGGGGGCACCCCAGAGACACAACAATTGATCCTTGAGATCTCTTAGCCGTGTGTGGTGCCCCCCTCCACCATATTACACCTCGATAATACCGTTGCGGAGCTTAGGCGAAGCCCTGCGTCGGTGGAACATCATCATCGTCACCACGCCGTCGTGCTGACGAAACTCTCCCTCAACACTCGGCTGGATCGGAGTTCGAGGGACGTCATCGAGCTGAACGTGTGTAGAACTCGGAGGTGCCGTACGTTCGGTACTTGATCGGTCGGATCGTGAAGACGTACGACTACATCAACCGCGTTGTGATAACGCTTCCGCTGTCGATCTACGAGGGTACATGGACAACACTCTCCCCTCTCGTTGCTATGCATCACCATGATCTTGTGTGTGCATAGGAATTTTTTTGAAATTACTACGTTCCCCAACAGTGGTATCAGAGCCAGGTTTTATGCGTTGATGCTATGCACGAGTAGAACACAAGTGAGTTGTGGGCGATATAAGTCATACTGCTTACCAGCATGTCATACTTTGGTTCAGCGGTATTGTGAGATGAAGCGGCCCGGACCGACATTACGCGTACGCTTACGCGAGACTGGTTTCACCGTTGCGAGCACTCGTTGCTTAAAGGTGACCAGCGGGTGTCTGTCTCTCTCACTTTAGTTTAACCGAGTGTGGCTACGCCCGGTCCTTGCGAAGGTTAAAACAGCACCAACTTGACAAACTATCGTTGTGGTTTTGATGCGTAGGTAAGAACGGTTCTTGCTAAGCCCGTATCAGCCACGTAAAATATGCAACAACAAAGTAGAGGACGTCTAACTTGTTTTTGCAGGGCATGTTGTGATGTGATATGGTCAAGACATGATGTGATATAATGTGTTGTATGAGATGATCATGTTTTGTAACCGAGTTATCGGCAACTTGCAGGAGCCATATGGTTGTCGCTTTATTGTATGAGATGCAATCGCCATGTAATAGTTTTACTTTATCACTAAGCGGTAGCGATAGTCGTAAAAGCAATAAGTTGGAGAGACGACAACGATGCTACGATGGAGATCAAGGTGTCGCGCCGGTGATGATGGTGATCATGACGGTGCTTCGGAGATGGAGATCACAAGCACGGTGCTTCGGAGATGGAGATCACAAGCACAAGATGATGATGGCCATATCATATCACTTATATTGATTGTATGTGATGTTAATCCTTTATGCATCTTATCTTGCTTTGTTTGACGGTAGCATTATAAGATGATCCTTCACTAAATTATCAAAGTATGAGTGTTCTCCCTGAGTATGCACCGTTGCGAAAGTTCTTCGTGCTGAGACACCACGTGATGATCGGGTGTGATAGGCTCTACGTTCAAATACAACAGGTGCAAAACAGTTGCACACGCGGAATACTCAGGTTAAACTTGACGAGCCTAGCATATAACAGATATGGCCTCGGAACATGGAGACCGAAAGGTCGAGCGTGAATCATATAGTAGATATGATCAACATAGTGATGTTCACCATTGAAACTACTCCATCTCACGTGATGATCGGACATGGTTTAGTTGATATGGATCACGTGATCACTTAGAGGATTAGAGGGATGTCTATCTAAGTGGGAGTTCTTAAGTAATATGATTAATTGAACTTAAATTTATCATGAACTTAGTCCTGATAGTATTTTGCAAATTATGTTGTAGATCAATAGCTCGCGTTGTTGCTTCCCTGTTTATTTTTTGATATGTTCCTAGAGAAAAATTATGTTGAAAGATGTTAGTAGCAAAGATGCGGATTGGATCCGTGATCTGAGGATTATACTCATTGCTGCACAAAAAAATTATGTCCTTGATGCACCGCTAGGTGACAGACCTATTGCAGGAGCAGATGCAGACGTTATGAACGTTTGGCTAGCTCAATATGATGACTACTTGATAGTTTAGTGCACCATGCTTAACGGCTTAGAATCGGGACTTCAAAGACGTTTTGAACGTCATGGACCATATAAGATGTTCCAGGAGTTGAAGTTAATATTTCAAGCAAATACCCGAGTTGAGAGATATGAAGTCTCCAACAAGTTCTATAGCTAAAAGATGGAGGAGAATCGCTCAACTAGTGAGCATGTGCTCAGATTGTCTGGGTACTACAATCGCTTGAATCAAGTGGGAGTTAATCTTCCAGATAAAATAGTGATTGACAGAATTCTCTAGTCACCATCACCAAGTTAGTAGAACTTCGTGATGAACTATAGTATGCAAGGGATGACGAAAGTAATTCCCGAGCTCTTCGTCATGCTAAAATCGACGAAGGTAGAAATCAAGAAAAACATCAAGTGTTGATGGTTGACGAGACCACTTCAAGTGTTGATGGTTGACGAGACCACTAGTTTCAAGAAAAGGGCAAAGGGATAGAAGGGGAACTTCAAAAAGAACGGCAAGCAAGTTGCTACTCAAGTGAAGAAGCCCAAGTCTGTACCTAAGCCTGAGACTAAGTGCTTCTACTGCAAAGGGACTGGTCACTAGAAGCGGAACTACCCCAACTATTTGGTGGATAAGAAGGATGGCAAAGTGAACAAAGGTATATTTGATATACAGATTATTGATGTGTACTTTACTAGTGTTTATAGCAACCCCTCGGTAATTGATACTGGTTCAGTTGCTAAGAGTAGTAACTCGAAACGGGAGTTGCAGAATAAACAGAGACTAGTGAAAGTGAACAAAGGTATATTTGATATACAGATTATTGATGTGTACTTTACTAGTGTTTATAGCAACCCCTCGGTAATTGATACTGGTTCAGTTGCTAAAGAGTAGTAACTCGAAAACGGGAGTTGCAGAATAAACAGAGACTAGTAAAAGGCGAGGTGACGATGTGTGTTGGAAGTAGTTCCAAGATTGATATGATCATCATCGCACACTCCCTGTACTTTCGGGATTAGTGTTGAAACTAAATAAGTGTTATTTGGTGTTTGCGTTGAGCATGAATATGATTTGATCATGTTTATTGCAATACGGTTATTCATTTAAATTAGAGAACAATTGTTGTTCTGTTTACATGAATAAAACCTTCTATGGTCATACACACCAACGAAAATGGTTTGTTGGATCTCGATCGTAGTGATACACATATTCATAATATTGAAGCCAAAAGATGCAAAGTTACTAATGATAGTACAACTTATTTGTGGCACTGCCGTTTAGGTCATATTGGTGTAAAGCGCATGAAGAAACTCCATACTGATGGGATTTTTGGAATCACTTGATTATGAATCACTTGATGCTTGCGAACCGTGCCTCATGGGCAAGATGACTAAAACGCCGTTCTCCGGAACTATGGAGAGAGCAACAGATTTGTTGGAAATCATACATACAGATGTATGTGGCCCGATGAATATTGAGGCTCGTAGCAGGTATCATTATTTTCTGACCTTCACAGATGATTTGAGCAGATATGGGTATATCTACTTGATGAAACACAAGTCTGAAACATTTGAAAAGTTCAAAGAATTTCAGAGTGAAGTGGAGAATCATCGTAACAAGAAAATAGAAGTTTCTACGATATGATCGCAGAGGTAAAATATTTGAATTACGAGTTTGGCCTTCAGTTAAAACAAAGTGAAATAGTTTCACTACTCACGCCACCTGGAACACCACAGCATAATGGTGTGTCCGAATGTCATAACCGTACTTTATTGGATATAGTGCAATCTATGATGTCTCTTACCAATTTACCACTATCGTTTTGGGGTTATGCATTAGAGACAGCTACATTCACGTTAAATAGGACACCATCAAAATCCGTTGAGACGACGCCTTATGAACTGTGGTTTGGCAAGAAACCAAAGTTGTCATTTTTTAAAGTTTGGGGTTGCGATGCTTATGTGAAAAAAGTTTCATCCTGATAAGCTCAAACCCAAATCGGAGAAATGTGTCTTCATAGGATACCCAAAGGAGACAGTTGGGTACACCTTCTATCACAGATCCGAAGGCAAGACATTCGTTGCTTAGTATGGATCCTTTCTAGAGAAGGAGTTTCTCTCGAAAGAAGTGAGTGGGAGGAAAGTAGAACTTGATGAGGTAACTGTACCTGCTCCCTTTTTGGAAAGTAGTTCATCACAGAAATCTGTTCCTGTGACTCCTACACCAATTAGTGAGGAAGTTAATGATGATGATCATGTAACTTCAGATCAAGTTACTACCAAACCTCGTAGGTAAACCAGAGTAAGATCCGCACCAGAGTGGTACGGTAATCCTGTTCTGGAGGTTATGTTACTAGACCATGACGAACCTACGAACTATGAAGAAGCGATGGTGAGCCCAGATTCCGCAAAATGGCTTGAGGCCATGAAATCTGAGATGGGATCCATGTATGAGAACAAAGTGTGGACTTTGGTTGACTTGCCCGATGATCGGCAAGCCATAGAAAATAAATGGATCTTCAAGAGGTAGACGGACGCTGATAGTAGTGTTACTATCTACAAAGCTAGACTTGTCGGAAAAAGGTTTTTGACAAAGTTCAAGGTGTTGACTACGATGAGATTTTCTCACTCGCAGCGATGCTTAAGTCTGTCCGAACCATGTTAGCAATTGTCGCATTTTATGAAATCTGGCAAATGGATAAACAAAAATGCATTCCTTAATGGATTTATTAAATAAGAGTTGTATATGATGCAACCAGAAGGTTTTGTCAATCCTAAAGGTGCTAACAAAATATGCAAGCTCTAGCGATCCATCTATGGACTGGTGCAAGCATCTCGGAGTAGGAATATACGCTTTGATCAGTTGATCAAAGGATATAGTTTTATACAGACTTGCGGTGAAGCCTGTATTTACAAGAAAGTGAGTGGGAGCACTACAACATTTCTGATAAGTATATGTAAGTGACATATTGTTGATCGGAAATAATGTAGAATTATTCTACAAAGCCTAAAGGAGTTTTTCAAAGAAAGACCTCGGTGAAGCTGCTTACATATTGAGCATCAAGATCTATAGAGATAGATCAAGACGCTTGATAAGTTTTTTCAATGAGTACATACCTTAACAAGATTTTGAAGTGGTTCAAAATGGAACAATCAAAGAAAGAGTTTCTTGCATGTGTTACAAGGTGTGAAATTGAGTAAGACTCAAAACCCGACCATGGCAGAAGATAGAAAAAGAATGAAAGTCATTCCCTATGCCTCGGCCATAGGTTCTATAAAGTATGCTGTGCTGTGTACCAGATCTATTGTATACCCTACACTGATTTTGGCAAGGGAGTACAATAGTGATCTAGGAGTAGATCACTGGACAGCGGTCAAAATTATCCTTACTGGAATAAGGATATGTTTCTCGATTATGGAAGTGACAAAAGGCTCGTCGTAAAAGGTTACGTCGATGCAAGTTTTGACACTAATCTAGATGACTCTAAGTCTCGGTCTAGATACATATCGAAAGTGGGAGCAATTAGCTAGAGTAGCTCCATGCAGAGCATTGTAGACATAGAAATTTGCAAAATACTTACGGATCTGAATGTGACAGACCCGTTGACTAAAATTATCTCACAAGCAAAACATGATCACACCTTAGTACTCTTTGGGTGTTAATCACATAGCGTTGTGAACTAGATTACCGACTCTAGTAAACCCTTTGGGTGATGGTCACATGACGATGTGAACTATGGGTGTTAATCACATGGTGATGTGAACTATTCATGTTAAATCACATGGCGATGTGAACTAGATTATTGACTCTAGTGCAAGTGGGAGACTGAAGGAAATATGCCCTAGAGGCAATAATAAAGTTATTATTTATTTCCTTATATCATGATAAATGTTTATTATTCATGCTAGAATTGTATTAACCGGAAACATAATACATGTGTGAATACATAGACAAACAGAGTGTCACTAGTATGCCTCTACTTGACTAGATCGTTAATCAAAGATGGTTATGTTTCCTAGCCATAGACATAAGTTGTCATTTGATTAACGATATCACCTCATTAGGAGAATGACGTGATTGACATGACCCATTCCGTTAGCTTAGCACTCGATCGTTTAGTATGTTGCTATTGCTTTCTTCATGACTTATACATGTTCCTATGACTATGAGATTATGCAACTTCCGTTTACCGGAGGAACACTTTGTGTGCTACCAAACGTCACAACGTAAATGGGTGATTATAAAGGTGCTCTACAGGTGTCTCCAAAGGTACTTGTTGGGTTGGCGTATTTCAAGATTAGGATTTGTCACTCCAATTGTCGGAGAGGTATCTCTGGGCCCACTCGGTAATGCACATCACTATAAGCCTTGCAAGCATTGTGACTAATGAGTTAGTTGCAGGATGATGTGTTACGGAACGAGTAAAGAGAGTTGCCGGTAACGAGATTGAACTAGGTATCGAGATACCGACGATCAAATCTCGGGCAAGTAACATACCGGTGACAAAGGGAACAACGTATGTTGTTATGCGGTCAGACCGATAAAGATCTTCGTAGAATATGTGGGAGCCAATATGGGCATCCAGGTCCCGCTATTGGTTATTGACCGGAGACGTGTCTCGGTCATGTCTACATAGTTCTCGAACCCGTAGGGTCCGCACGCTTAACGTTAGATGACAGTTTTATTGAGTTTTGATGTACCGAAGGAGTTCGGAGTCCCGGATGAATCGGGGATATGACGAGGATTCTCGAAATGGTCGAGACGTAAAGATCGATATATTGGACGACTGTATTCGGACTTCGGAAATGTTCCGAGTGATTCGGGTATTTTTCGGAGTACCGGAGAGTTACGGGAATACGTATTGGGCCTTATTGGGCCATACGGGAAAGAAGGAAAAGGGCCTCAAGGGTGGCCGCACCCCTCCCCTTGGTCTGGTCCGAATTGGACTAGGGAAGGGGGGCGCCCCCTTTCTTCCTTCTCTTTTTCCCTTCCTCTTTTCCTATTCCATATGGGAGGTGGAATCCTACTAGGACTAGGGAGTCCTAGTAGGACTCCACACTTGGTGCGCCCCCTCCTAGGGCCGGCCTCCTCCTCCCTTGCTCCTTTATATACGGGGGCAGGGGGCACCCCAGAGACACAACAATTGATCCTTGAGATCTCTTAGCTGTGTGCGGTGCCCCCCTCCACCATATTACACCTCGATAATACCGTTGCGGAGCTTAGGCGAAGCCCTGCGTCGGTGGAACATCATCATCGTCACCACGCCGTCGTGCTGACGAAACTCTCCCTCAACACTCGGCTGGATCGGAGTTCGAGGGACGTCATCGAGCTGAACGTGTGTAGAACTCGGAGGTGCCGTACGTTCGGTACTTGATCAGTCGGATCGTGAAGACGTACGACTACATCAACCGCGTTGTGATAACGCTTCCGCTATCGGTCTACGGGGGTACGTGGACAACACTCTCCCCTCTCATTGCTATGCATCACCATGATCTTGCGTGTGCGTAGGAATTTTTTTGAAATTAGTACGTTCCCCAACAGTTTAGGTGTCGCAAGCTTACTCAAAACAGAAGGTGAATCAAGTGCAGAGCTAGATGGCAGTTCCTTACCTCCCCTCGTAGTTGAGGGATAAATTTTGGTTTTCTCGTCTTTCAAGTTCCTCATAGTGACCAGCAGATATAAATCCCAAGTGACTCAAAGAATAGAGCTATGCTCCCCGGCAACGGCGCCAGAAAATAGTCTTGATAACCCAGAAGTATAGGGGATCGCAACAGTTTTCGAGGGTAGAGTATTCAACCCAAATTTAATGATTCGACACAAGGGGTGAGGGAGTCCTGGATTAGGGGGTCCTCGGATAGCTGGACTATATCCTTTGGCCGGACTGTTGGACTATGAAGATACAAGATTGAAGACTTTGTCCCGTGTCCAGATGGGACTCTCCTTGGCGTGGAAGGCAAGCTTGGCAATACGGATATGTAGATCTCCTCCCTTGTAACCGACTCTGTGTAACCCTAGCCCCCTCCGGTGTCTATATAAACCAGAGGGTTTAGTCCGTAGGACAACAACAATCATACCATAGGCTAGCTTCTAGGGTTTAGCCTCTACGATCTCGTGGTAGATCAACTCTTGTAATACTCATATCATCAAGATCAATCAAGCAGGAAGTAGGGTATTACCTCCATTGAGAGGGCCCGAACTTGGGTAAACATCGTGTTCCCCGCCTCCTGTTACCATCCGCCTTAGACGCACAATTCGGGACCCCCTACCCGAGATCCGCCAGTTTTGACACCGACATTGGTGCTTTCATTGAGAGTTCCACTGTACCGTCACCGTAAGGCTTGATGGCTCCTTCAATCATCGGCAACGATGTGATCCAGGGTGAGGTTTTCCTCCCCGGACAGATCTTCGTATTCGGCGGCTTCGTACTGCGGGCCAATTCGCTTGGCCATCTGGAGTAGACCGAAAGCTACGCCCTTGGCCATCAGGTCAGATTTGGAAACTTGAACTACACTGCCGACATCCGCGGAGACTTGATCTTCGGCGGATTCGAGCCCATGTCAGCTGCGCCGCACGATCACGATGAGCATGATTTAGCTCTGCCATCGGACAGTGTTCGGAAGATCACACCTGCAACTACTCCGGCCCTCAATCCGGAACAAATTGCACCATCCGAGGAGGGGTGGATAGACCCCGCCATGGAGGCCGCACTCTCAGTGGCGATAGAGCCGGATACTGACTTCACCCCTTACGAGAGCCGTGTTGCCGAACCATTGGATTCGTCCCCGGCCACGGGCTCCGAGCCGCCTGCGTCCGTGCCTATCGAATCCAATTGGGCACCGATCATGGAGTTTACCTCTGCGGATATCTTTCAGCACTCGCCTTTTGGCGATGTGCTAAATTCATTAAGGTCTCTCTCCTTGTCAGGAGAACCTTGGACGAACTATGTCCGGCTAGAATGGGATGCGGACGACGAAGAAATTTGCTCCCCACCCACCACCCACTTAGTAGCCACTGTCGACGATTTAACCGACATGCTCGACTTCGACTCCGAAGACATCGACGGTATGGACGACGATGCAGGAGACGAACAGAAACCACCGCCCACAGGGCGCTGGACTGCCACCTCATCATATGATATATACATGGTGGATACCCCCAAAGAAGGGGATGGCGATAAGACAACGGAGAATAATCCCTCCAAGAAGCAATCCAAGCACCGACGTCAGCGGCGCCGCTCTAAGCCCCGCCATAGAAAAAGCAGCGATACCGGCACAAGAGACAATAATGCTCCAGATAGTGCCGAAGATGACGAGAATCCCCCCCAGCCAGACCTCGAGCGGGAGGATGAACAAGCTAGCCCTCCGGAATAGGCAGCAAACGGAGAATCAAAGGATGACAATTACATGCCTCTCTCCGACGATGAAGTGAGCCTCGGCGACGAAGAATTTATCGTGCCTGAGGATCCCATCGAGCAGGAGCACTTCAAGCGCAGGCTTATAGCCACAGCAAACAACCTGAAGAAAAAGCAACAACAGCTTCGAGCTGATCAAGATATGCTAGCGGATAGATGGACTGAAGTCCTGGCAGCCGAGGAATACGAACTCGAGCGCCCAACCAAGAGTCACCCAGAGCGCAGGTTGCTACCCCAACTCGACGAGGAAGCATTGAAACCTACATCACCAGCGTATGATGCGGTTGATCTGCCACCTCGTGGCCGAGATAGAGAGGCATTTCAGCCTGAAGTCCAGCCTGCACCCCGCCGCCACTCAAACAAAAATACCAAGGCCCGGGGCAACGCGCGGGACCTGCAAGACGTATTGGAAAACAAGGCAAAACATGAAAGATCGATCTACGGATCATGGGGGCGCGCACCAATGCGGGACGATGACCGTCACATCGGATACACTAAAAGCAAATCCGGCCGGGCCGAATACAGCAGACAAGACTCATATGAACTGCGTCGTGATATAGCCCGGCACAGAGGCGCCGCACGCCCCCTATGCTTCACTGATGAAGTAATGGATCACGAATTCCCAGAGGGTTTTAAACCCGTAAATATTGAATCATATGATGGTACAACAGATCCCGCAGTATGGATTGAGGATTTGCTCCTCCACATCCACATGGCTCGCGGTGATGATCTACATGCCATCAAGTACCTCCCACTAAAACTCAAAGGACCAGCTCGACATTGGCTGAACAGCCTGCCAGCAGACTCAATTGGCAGTTGGGAGGATTTGGAAGATGCATTCCTTGACAACTTCCAGGGCACTTATGTGCGACCACCGGATGATGATGACTTGAGCCATATAACCCAGCAGCCAGGGGAATCGGCCAGGCAATTCTAGACACGGTTCCAAACTAAGAAAAGCCAAATTGTCGACTGTCCGGACGCAGAGGCCTTAGCGGTATTTAAGCATAATATCCGTGATGAATGGCTCGCCCGGCACCTCGGCCAAGAGAAGCCAAAATCCATGGCAGCCCTCACGACACTTATGACCCGCTTTTGTGCGGGCGAAGATAGCTGGCTGGCTCGTAGTACCAATACAGCAAGCAAACCAGGCATATCAGAAGCCAGGGATAGCAGCGGCAAACTACGATGCAACAAACACAAGCGCCCCAAATATGGTGAAAACGCCAAAAATACGGCAGTTAATGTCGGGTTCAGGGGCCCAAAGCCCGGTCAGCGGAAAGGACCACCCAAAAATAAAAATATGGGTCCATCCAATCTGGACCGCATACTCGATCGCCAATGCCAAATTCATGGCACCCCAGAAACGCCAGCCACCCATACCAACAAAGAATGCTAGGTCTTCAAACAAGCCGGCAGGGCAGGCGCCAAAGACGAAGGGGGGTCTCAAAGCGACGAAGAGCCCAGATCACCGAACATAGGAGGGCAAAAGAAATTTCCCCCGCATATTCAATCGGTGAATGTGGTAAATACCACCCAAATTACCAACTCGGACCGGATATGCACCCTTAGGGGTGGCAACTCAACGGAACTAGTCGTCCCACAATATAAACTAGGGCCGGTCACCTTCAACCGCACAGATCGTCCGGTTAACGCCAATCAGGGCAATCCAGCCGCACTAGTCCTTGACCCAATAATAGACGGGTTCCACCTAACTCGAGTCCTTATGGACGGAGGTAGCAGTCTAAATCTGCTTTACAAGGACACAGTGCGCAAGATGGGCATCGATCATCGGCAATCAAACCCACTAAAGCCACTTTCAGAGGCATTATTCCTGGTGTGGAAGTTAGCTGTACAGGGTTCATTGCCCTCGAGGTAGTCTTCGGATCACCAGAAAATTACCGTATCGAAGAGTTAATCTTTGAAATCGTCCCTTTCTGCAGTGAGTATCAAGCACTGCTCGGACGAACCGCGTT
Organism: Triticum aestivum; assembly: GCF_018294505.1. Taxonomy (NCBI): domain Eukaryota; kingdom Viridiplantae; phylum Streptophyta; class Magnoliopsida; order Poales; family Poaceae; genus Triticum; species Triticum aestivum. Next base: position 537,785,387 of record NC_057799.1, read on the forward strand.
CGCTCGATTTAACGTGGTGCCACATTATGCCTACCGTAAGCTCAAGATGCCCGGTCCACGTGGTGTCATCACGGTTAATGGCAAGGCCGAACCTTCCCTCAACACCAACAAATACACCACTGCCTTAGCAGCAGAAACAACGAGCAGCACCTTGCAGCCGAACCTCGAGTCGACGTCCAGGCTCCCGGACACCGTCAAGGGACTCCGAACTACTTCGCAAAAGTTCACCTGTGCGCCGACCAGGACGGGCTACACAGAGGCAGCTTGAACGCATAAGGGAATCCTTAGACATTCCCCGCAGTGACCATCCGGCTATATTACGGATCCGCACTCAGCCTCTTCCCCCTGGTCTCAGCAGGTTCCGCAATCATATTCCTTTTTTATCACATTACTTATACCCATACGCATAGACGTACTATTCAAATACAACATGTGGATTTATATGACGTTTACCTGCTGTTATTTCTTATTGAAATCATTTTATCAAGTGGCATCCGTACACAGCAATACGCCTTAAAATACGCCAGGGGCTTCGTTTTACCCATAACACGGCAATAAAGTCTGAACACCTTCATGGAAGTTCGGCACCCCGAACCTATAGCATTATATGCATCAGCTCCGAATCATGTCTTGGGTCAATAGTTGGGTTTGCCCGGCTCCCATGTTTTGGTACCTTACGTTCCACTATATCGGCTAAGGTAGCACTGGGAGAACTACTACGATTGTGTCCCGGTTCTTCCGAACGAGCACCTCAGTAGAGAAAGCCGAAAATTGACTGTCATGATACGGCGAGAGCTGGTCAGCTGTTCGAGAGGTCACAAAATCTTTAAGTATTTCTCCCGCATAATGCATAACCAATGCAGCGTGCGATGGATCGGTTTTTCCTCCCATCAGGTGCTTATAGAGCCCCTAGTACGATCTTCCGAACACCAGGGGCTGCGCCTACCATACTAAAGCTCCTATGGCTAAGTGAGAGTGATAAAGCCCTATAGTCCGATTGCCTGGTTCGTTGTGCTGAGCACCTCCTTCGAAGGACCCAAAACTGGGATAAAGAGTGCTCAGGTTTATCCCGAACACCCCCGTACTTCTTACGTGGGGGCAGAAGCCGACGACTGGCCAACTCTCAGGTTTAACATATAAAACGGCCGCACAGGAGTGTAAACTTTTATATAACAGGCGACAAATAAATGACCTTGTTCAAACATTACAAAGGACAACATGATTGGAATTCATGGAAATATAATATCCTTGGTGCATAGCTCCGCTGCAAGGTAGGATCCTTTCAGGACACTCTCATAATATAATTCGGGCTTGCGGTGCTCCTTCCCCTCTGGCGGTCCTTCGGTCATCAGCTCTTCGGCATCCATCTTCCCCCAGTGCACCTTTGCGCGGGCGAAGGCCATTCCCGCACCTTCTATACAGACCGACTGCTTGATGACGTCAAGTCGAGGGCAAGCGCTGACGAGCCGCTTCACGAGCCCGAAGTAGCTGCTTGGAATCGGCTCGGCATGCCATAGCCGGATAACCAAATCTTTCATGGCAAGTTCCGCCGCCTTATGTAGTTCGATCAGCTGTTTCAGCTGATCGGTAAAAGGCACCGGATAATTCGGTACCAAATACTACGACTAGAAGAGCTTATCTGCAGTTTTCCTTTCTTCGGCTCGGTAGAATTGGGCAGCATCTGATATGCTGCCAGGTAGCTCGGCAAATACCCCTGAGAAATCCGGATTCAAAATTAGAAACATAGTCCCCCCCCCCAAACACTTGCTCTACATGGACAAAGCCTTACCAGCCGCGATCTTTCTCGCCTCTTGGATCCCCTACAGGGTGCTTTGGGTTTCCCCCTGGGCATCGCTCGCGGCCTGATGCGCCTTGGTGAGTTCGGATTCTTTCTCCGTTAAACTCTGCTCCAAGGTCTCGCATTTCCTCATGGCCTCTTGCAGCTCCTGCTCAGCTTTAATAACCCTGGCCTCGTGCTTCTTACGAAGAGCCTGTTCCGTGACTGGCTTTTTCTCGGCCTCGGCCATAGCCTTCTTAAGGGCTTCGACTTCGGTCACAATCCCTAGCACAAATCATGAAGCTCAATTCATACTAAAAATTCATTCGCAATAAACGCGAACAAGACTTGTGCATACCTTGTTTATCTCTCAACTGCATTTTCAATTGGCCAAGTTCTTCTGTGGCCCGCTCCAGACTTTGATTCAGCCCGGAGATCTCCGCAGTATGAGAAGTAGCAACCGCTACAGACACCTGCTTATAACAGAAGAGAAATAGATGCCATTCAACGAGTCTTCCTGTGAACATAAAATTCGATCCTCTGTCCGGTTCTTTCTTTCACCGAACAGAGTATCAGGGGCTACTATCTATACTATGACACTCTTCGACAACTTATAAAACATACCTCAAAGCCTCTTATAAGGCTGATACAGGCTTCGTCAGTCCACTCTCAGTCGACTGAATCTTCTCAATCACCGCACCCATAAGGGCACGGTGTTCATCAACGATGGAGGCATTTTTTAACGCCACCAACAAAGCATCCGACACTTCTGGATGGACAGAGGTCGCCGATGGAACAGGCATGCCCCCTCCAGCTGAGGGAGGCTGCCTACTTGATTCTGGAGCCGTATAGGTCTCTAGAATCGCATCCGGCTGGGAGCCGAACTCAGGATCGCCCCCACCGTCAGCTCTCATGGGAATCTTTTCCCCCACGTGTCCGGCCCCTGAGGTTTGACCTCCAGGCGCCGCCTTCACGAGTTTTCCCTTTCCTCCTTGGCCGGGGTCCTTCCGGGACGAAGCCTCGGTGTTATGCACCTGTTTGGGGGAAGGGGCCTTTTGGGGCGTCCCGCTCTCCATAGCATCTGAGCTCAGCAAATCCTCTGATGAGGATTGTTTGGTACGGGATCTCGCCGGACTACAAAAATATGGCTTAGGTTAAAATACTATGCCATGATGAGTCTGGACGCCTAACAATGTACTCAGATTTTATATACTTACGAGTTCACCAGGGGCTGGGCCCTGGGATCCCATGCCGGGCCGCTGTCGGTGGCGGCGTTGGACTCCTCTGGAAGAGGAGCCTTTCCCCTTTTTGGGCAGCTCGGCCTCCAAATGTACGGAGGCCGTCCTCTTCTTTCTTCCCCCCCCCCCACAGGGGATTCATCTTCCTCCTCCTCCTTGTCCTCTTCGGAGGCGGAATGGGCATCAGAGCCTTCGGATATTGTGTCCGAAGTGCCGCGGCGACGAAGGCCCCCCGGGTCTTTTTGGCCTCCTTCTCGGCCATCTTCTTCGGCACCTTGTAAGGCGTCGGGACCAGCATCTTTGTCAGAAGTGGGATGGCCGGTTTTTCGGGCAGCGGGGCCGGACAATGGATCCGCTCTGCCTTCTTCGTCCAGCCCTGGGAGAGTTGTATAAAACGCGTTAAGCGTTTCCTTTGGGTTATGCGGATAGAAAAGTTTGATAAACTCACCGAACTTGCAGGGCGGGACAGTTGGTACCCGCGGTCCTCGGCGGAGTCCGGCCACGATTTGCTGGACTTGAAAAGCACCTTCCAGATGTCCTTGTGCAAAGAGCCGAAAAGCTCTCGTAGGGTTTGGTGCCTGGTCGGATTGAATCCCCATAGATTGCAAGTCCGGTGCTGACAAGGCAGGATCCGGCAAACTAGCATCACCTGGACCACATTGACAAGTTCAATGTGCTTGTCTCCCATATCTTTAACGCGCGTCTAGAGCACCGACGGTTCGTCGGACGAAGACCAGTCCAGGCCTTTCTTGACCCAGGATGTAAGCCGCAGGGGGGCACCGGATCGGAACTCAGGAGAGGCGGCCCATTCTGTGTCGCGCAGCTCAGTGATATAAAACCACTACTATTGCCACTCCTTGACAGAATCATTAAAGGTTCCCGTTGGCCATATGACGTTGGGCATCTTGCTCACCATGGCGCCCCCGCACTCGGCGTGCTCGCCGCCCACCACCTTGGGCTTCACGTTAAAAATCTTCAGCCATAAACCAAAGTGCGGCGAAATGCGGAGAAAAGCCTCGCACACGACAATGAATGTCGAGATGTTGAGGAAGGAATTAGAGGACAGATCATGAAGATCGATCCCATAATAATACATGATGCCGCGAACGAACGGGTGGAGGGGGAAACCTAGCCCGCGGAAAAAGTGAGGGAGGAATATAACCCTCTCGTGGGATTCCGGAATAGGGACGATCTGTCCCGCCGTCGGGAGACGGTGGCTGATTTTCTTGGCCAGGTATCCGGCCTCCCGAAGCTTTTTGATATCCTTCTCTCAGACGGTAGAGGCCATCCATTTGCCTCCTGCTCCAGATCCGGACATCTTCGGAAGACCTTTTGTGGGCAGAGAAGATGAACGCTTGGGCGCTGGAGCTTGAGCGGAAGGGAATGAATCGGGAAGTAGAAAGCGTGGGTGCGAAAGGGAGTCCTTATCCCCTTATAAAGGCAGCGGGGATTCTGCGCCTCCCTACTTGCCTGGTAAAACCTCTTATTCCCCAAGCACCGTAATTGATGGCGCAGTTGGGTTACCCACACCCGTATTGATGAGAATCCCGCGATAAGGGGACACGATCTCTGCTTCGACAAGACGTGCCAAGGAAACTGCCTCGCGAGATGTGTAGTGGCTGGTTGAGAAAAACGGTTCGAAGAATGACCAGGCTGTGGTATGATGTCATGCTGCCAAACGTGTCAGCAGATTAGATTTGTGGAAATATTATTCTCTCTACGGTGGTATGTGGAACTTGTTTTGCAGAGCCGGACACTATCCTTGTGTTCAAGATCTTCTATGGAGTATTCGGAGCAAGAACCCGCCTTGCAATGCCGAAGGCAAATCTGCGCGCCGGACTCATCGCCATTGAAGCCTGGTTCAGGGGCTACTGAGGGAGTCCTGGATTAGGGGGTCCTCGGATAGCCGGACTATATCCTTTGGCCGGACTGTTGGACTATGAAGATACAAGATTAAAGACTTCGTCCCGTGTCCGGATGGGACTCTCCTTGGCGTGGAAGGCAAGCTTGGCGATATGGATATGTAGATCTCCTCCCTTGTAACCGACTCTGTGTAACCCTAGCCCCCTCCGGTGTCTATATAAACTGAAGGGTTTAGTCCGTAGGACAACAACAATCATACCATAGGCTAGCTTCTAGGGTTTAGCCTCTACGATCTCGTGGTAGATCAACTCTTGTAATACTCATATCATCAAGATCAATCAAGCAGGAAGTAGGGTATTACCTCCATTGAGAGGGCCCGAACCTGGGTAAACATCGTGTTCCCCGCCTCCTGTTACCATCCACCTTAGACGCACAGTTCGGGACCCCCTACCCGAGATCCGCCGGTTTTGACACCGACAAGGGGAGCCAAAGAATATTCTCAAGTATTAGCAGTTGAGTTGTCAATTCAACCACACCTGGATAACTTAATATCTGCAGCAAAGTATTTAGTAGCAAAGTAGTATGGAAGTAACGGTAACGGTGGCAAAAGTAACAGTAGCAGTTTTGTAGTGATTGTAATAGTGGCAGCGGAAAAGTAAATAAGCGAAGAACAATATATGAAAAGCTCGTAGGCATTGGATCGGTGATGGAGAATTATGCTGGATGCGATTATTCATGCAACAGTTATAACATAGGGTGACACAAAACTAGATCCAATTCATCAATGTAATGTAGGCATGTATGCCGATTATAGTCATACGTGCTTATGGAAAAAAACTTGCATGACATCTTTTGTCCTACCCTCCCGTGGCAGCGGGGTCCTAATGGAAACTAAGGGATATTAAGGCCTCCTTTTAATAGAGTACCAGACCAAAGCATTAACACATAGTGAATACATGAACTCCTCAAACTACGGTCATCACCGGGAGTGGTCCCGATTATTGTCACTTCGGGGTGCCGGATCATAACACATAGTAGGTGACTATAGACTTGATAGATAGGATCTAGAACTCACATATATTCATGAAAACATAATAGGTTCAGACCTGAAATCATGGCACTCGGGCCCTAGTGACAAGCATTAAGCATAGCAAAGTCATAGCAACATCAATCTCAGAACATAGTGGATACTAGGGATCAAACCCTAACAAAACTAACTCGATTACATGATAAATCTCATCCAACCCATCACCGTCCATCAAGCCTACGATGGAATTACTCACGCACATCGGGGAGCATCATGAAATTGGTGATGGAGGAAGGTTGATGATGACGATGGCGATGGATTCTCCTCTCCGGAGCCCCGAACGGACTCCAGATCAGCCCTCCCAAGAGAGATTAGGGCTTGGCGGCAGCTCCGTATCGTAAAACGCGATGAATCCTTCTCTCTGATATTTTTCTCCCCGAACACGAATATATAGAGTTGGAGTTGAGGTCGGTGGAGCTCCAGGGGGCCCACGAGGCAGGGGCGCGCCCAGGGGGGTAGGCGTGCCCCCCACCCTCGTGGACAGGGTGTGGGCCCCCTGGCCTTGATTCTTTTGCCAGTATTTTTATATATTCCAAAATAATTCTCCGTTGATTTTCAGGTCATTCCGAGAACTTTATTTCTGCACAAAAATAACACCATGGCAATTCTGCTGAAAACATCGTCAGTCCGGGTTAGCTCCATTCAAATCATGCAAGTTAGAGTCCAAAACAAGGCAAAAGTGTTTGGAAAATTAGATACGACAGAGACGTATCAAGTCCTACTAGGACTCCAAACCTAGTAGGATTCGCCCCCCTTTCCTTCCAACGGAGAGGGGGAAAGGGGAAAGGAGGGAGAGGGAGAAGGAAAGAGGGGGGCCGCGCCCCTCCCCTTGTCCTATTAAAAATTGGCGCAAGGGGGGTGCACCCCACCTCCTGTGGCCTGCCTCCTCTCCTCCACTATAGCTCATTAGGCCCAATAACTTTCCCAGGGGGTTCCGATAGCCTCCCGGTACAACGATAAATCCCCGAACCTTATCAGAACCATTCTTATGTCCGTATATAACCTTCTAATATATCAATATTTACCTATCGGCCATTTCGAGACTCCTCGTCATGTCCGTGATCTCATCTAGGACTCCGAACAAACTTCGGTCATCAAATCACATACCTCATAATACAAATCATCATCGAACGTTAAGCGTGCAGACCCTACGGGTTCGAGAACTATGTAGACATGACCGAGACACATCTCCGGTCAATAACCAATAGCGGAACCTAGATGCTCATATTGGCTCCTACATATTCTACGAAGATCTTTATCGGTCAAACCGCATAACAACATACGTAATTCCCTTTGTAATCGGTATGTTACTTGCCCGAGATTCGATCGTCGGTATCCTCATACCTAGTTCAATCTCGTTACTGGCAAGTCTCTTTACTCATTCCATAATGCATCATCCCGTAACTAACTCATTAGTCACATTGCTTGCAAGGCTTATAGCGATGTGCATTGCCGAGAGGGCCCGGAGATACCTCTCCGATACTCGGAGTGACAAATCCTAATCTCGATCTATGCGAACTCAACAAACACCATCGGAGACACCTGTAGAGCATATTTATAATCACCCAGTTACGTTGTGACGTTTGATAGCACACAAAGTGTTCCTCCGGTATTCGGGAGTTGCATAATCTCATAGTCAAAGGAATATGTATAAGTCATGAAGAAAGTAATAGCAATAAAACTAAACGATCATTATGCTAAGCTAACGAATGAGTCTTGTCCATCATATCATTCTCTAATGATGTGATCCCGTTCATCAAATGACAACACATGTCTATGGTTAGGAAACTTAACCATCTTTGATTAACGAGCTAGTCAAGTAGAGGCATACTAGGGACACTCTGTTTGTCTATGTATTCACACATGTACTAAGTTTCTGGTTAATACAATTCTAGCATGAATAATAAACATTTATCATGATATAAGGAAATATAAATAACAACTTTATTATTGCCTCTAGGGCATATTTCCTTCAGTCTCCCACTTGCACTAGAGTCAATAATCTAGATTACATAGTAATGATTCTAACACCCATGGAGTCTTGGTGCTGATCATGTTTTGCTCGTGGAAGAGACTTAGTCAACGGGTATGCAACATTCAGATCCGTTTGTATTTTGCATTTTGCAAATCTCTATGTCTCCCTCCTTGACTTGATCGCGGATGGAATTGAAGCGTTGATGATCCACAAGTATAGGGGATCTATCGTAGTCCTTTCGATAAGTAAGAGTGTCGAACCCAACGAGGAGCAGAAGGAAATGATAAGCGGTTTTCAGTAAGGTATTCTTTGCATGTACTGAAATTATCGATAACAGATAGTTTTGTGATAAGATAATTTGTAACGGGTAACAAGTAGTGAAAGTAAATAAGGTGCAGCAAGATGTCCCAATCCTTTTCGTAGCAAAGGACAAGCCTGGACAAACTCTTATATAGAGAAAAGCACTCCCGAGGACACATGGGAATTATCGTGAAGCTAGTTTTCATCATGCTCATATGATTCGCGTTCGTTACTTTGATAATTTGGTATGTGGGTGGACCGGTGCTTGGGTGCTGTCCTTACTTGGACAAGCATCCCACTGATGATTAACCCCTATTGCAAGTATCCGCAACTACAAAAGAAGTACTAAGGTAAACCTAACCATAGCATGAAACATATGGATCCAAATCAGCCCCTTACGAAGCAACGCATAAACTAGGGTTTAAGCTTCTGTCACTCTAGCAACCCATCATCTACTTATTACTTCCCAATGCCTTCCTCTAGGCCCAAAAAATGGTGAAGTGTTGATACGTCCATTTTGCATCATGCTTTTATATTGATATTTATTGCATTATGGGTTGTTATTACACGTTATGTCACAATACTTATGCCTATTCTCACTTATTTTACAAGGTTTACATGAAGAGGGAGAATGCCGGCAGCTGGAATTCTGGGCTAGAAAAGGAGCAAATATTAGAGACCTATTCTGCACAGCTCCAAAAGTCCTGAAACTTCACGGAAGTCATTTTTGGAAATAATAAAAAATACTGAGCGAAGAAAATACCAGAGGGGGCCCACACCCTGGCCACGAGGGTGGGGGCGCGCCCCCTGCCTCGTGGGCCCCCTGGTGGCCCTCCGGTGCCCATCTTCTGCTATATGAAGTCTTTCGTCCGAGAAAAAATCATAAGAAAGCTTTCGGGAAGAAACTCCGCCGCCACGAGGCGGAACCTTGGCGGAACCAATCTAGGGCTCCGGCAGAGCTGTCCTGCCGGGGAAACTTCTCTCCGGGAGGGGGAAATCATCGCCATCGTCATCACCAATGCTCCTCTCATCGCGAGGGGGGCAATCTCCATCAACATCTTCACCAGCACCATCTCCTCTCAAACCCTAGTTCATCTCTTGTATCCAATCTTTGTCCCAAAGCCTCAGATTGGTACCTGTGGGTTGCTAGTAGTGTTGATTACTCCTTGTAGTTGATGCTAGTTGGTTTATTTGGTGGAAGAAAAAAATGTTCATATCCTATATGCAAATTAATACTCCTCTGATTATGAACATGAATATGCTTTGTGAGTAGTTACGTTTGTTCCTGAGGACATGGGAGAAGTCTTGCTATTAGTAGTCATGTGAATTTCGTATTCGTTCGATATTTTGATGAGATGTATGTTGTCTCTCCTTTAGTGGTGTTATGTGAACGTCGACTACATGACATTTCACCATTATTTAGGCCTAGAGGAAGGCATTGGAAAGTAATAAGTAGATGATGGGTTGCTAGAGTGACAGAAGCTTAAACCCTAGTTTATGTGTTGCTTCGTAAGGGGCTGATTTGGATCCATATGTTTCATGCTATGGTTAGGTTTACCTTAATACTTCTTTTGTAGTTGCGGATGCTTGCAATAGGGGTTAATCATAAGTGGGATGCTTGTCCAAGTAAGGACAACACCCAAGCACCGGCCCACCCACATATCAAATTATCAAAGTAACGAACGCGAATCATATGAACATGATGAAAATTAGCTTGACGATAATTCCCATGTGTCCTCGGGAGCGCTTTTATCTATATAAGAGTTTGTCCAGGCTTGTCCTTTGCTACAAAAAGGATTGGGCCATCTTGCTGCACTTTATTTACTTTTGTTACTTGTTACCCGTTACAAATTACCGTATCACAAAACTATTTGTTACTGATAATTTCAGTGCTTGCAGAGAATACCTTGCTGAAAACCACTTATCATTTCCTTCTGCTCCTCGTTGGGTTCGACACTCTTACTTATCGAAAGGACTACGATAGATACCCCATACTTGTGGGTCATCAAGACTCTTTTCTGGCGCCGTTGCCGGGGAGTGAAGCTCCTTTGGTAGGCGGAATTTGGTAAGGAAAAATTTATATAGTGTGCTGAAATTTACTGTCACTTGTTACTATGGAAAGTAATCCTGTGAGGGGCTTGTTCGGGGTATCTTCACCCCGACCAGTAGAGAAAAGAGTTGCTCCTCAACCTACTGAACCTACTGAAAATGTTTACTTTGAAATTCCTTCGGGTATGATAGAGAAACTGCTAGCTAATCCTTTTGCAGGAGATGGAACATTGCATCCCGATTTACACCTAATCTATGTGGATGAAGTTTGTGGATTATTTAAGCTTGCAGGTATGCCCGATGATGTTATCAAAAAGAAGGTCTTCCCTTTATCTTTGAAGGGAGATGCATTGACATGGTATAGGCTATGTGATGATATGGTATCATGGGACTACAAGCGATTGAAATTGGAATTTGATCAGAAGTTTTATCCAATGCATCTTGTTCATCGTGATCGTAATTACATATACAATTTTTGGCCTCGTGAAGGAGAAAGCATCGCTCAAGCTTGGGGGAGGCTTAAGTCAATGTTATATTCATGCCCCAATCATGAGCTCTCAAGAGAAATGATTATTCAAAATTTTTATGCTCGGCTTTCTGACAACAATCGCTCCATGCTCGATACTTCTTGTACTAGTTCTTTTATGATGAAGACTATTGAATTCAGATGGGATTTATTGGAAAGAATTAAACGCAACTCTGAAGATTGGGATCTCGACAAAGGTAAGGAGTCAGGTATAACACCTAAGTTTTATTGTGTTAAATCTTTTATGGATACCGATGTTTTCCGTAAATTTAGCACTAAATATGGACTTGACTCTGAGATAGTAGCTTCTTTTTGTGAATCTTTTGCTGCTCATGCTGATCTCCCTAAGGAGAAGTGGTTTAAATATCATCCTCCCATAGAAGTAAAAGCAATCAAACCTATTAAAGTTGAAGAAAAGACTATCGCTTATAATGATCCTATTGTTCCTACTGCTTATGTTGAGAAACCACCTTTCCCTGTTAGAATAAAGGATCATGCTAAAGCTTCAACTGTGGTTTGTAAAAGCAATATTAGAACTTATACACCTCCTGAGCAAGTTAAAGTTCAACCTAATATTGCTAGGGTTAAGGATCTCTTGGCTGATAATATTGATGGGCATGTTATTTATTTCTGTGAGGAAATTGCTGGAATTGCTAAACCTGGTGCTAAAGACAAACATAAACCTGTGGTAGGCATGCCTGTTATTTCTGTTAAAATAGGAGATCGTTGTTATCATGGCTTGTGTGATATGGGTGCTAGTGCTAGTGCAATACCTATTTCTTTATACAAAGAAATTATGCATGATATTGCACCTGCTGAGTTAGAAGATATTGATGTTACCATTAAGCTTGCCAATAGAGATACTATATCACCGATTGGGATTGTTAGAGATGATGAAGTCTTGTGCGGGAAGGTTAAATATCCTGCTGATTTTCTTGTTCTTGGTTCCCCACAAGATAGTTTTTGTCCCATTATATTTGGTAGACCCTTCTTGAACACTGTTAATGCTAAGATAGACTGCAAAAAGGATGTGTTACTATTGGTTTGGATGGTATGTCTCATGAGTTTAATTTTTCTAAATTTCGTAGACAACCCCGTGATGAAGAATTGCCTAGTAAGGATAAATTATTGGTCTTTCTTCTATTGTCGTGCCTCCTAATGATCCTTTAGAACAATATTTGCTAGACCATGAGAATGATATGTTTATGAATGAAAGAAGGGAAATAGATGAAGTATTCTTTAAACAAGGACCCATTCTGAAACACAATTTTCCTGTTGAAATCCTAGGGGATCCTCCTCCACCCAAGGGTGATCCCGTGTTTGAGCTTAAACCGTTGCCTGATACTCTTAAATATGCTTATCTTGATGAAAGAAGATATATCCTTTTATTATTAGTGCTAACCTTTCAGAGCATGAAGAAGAGAAATTATTGAAAACTCTGAAGAAGCACCGTGCTGCTATTGGATATACTCTTGATCATCTTAAGGGCATTAGTCCCACTCTATGTCAACACAAAATAAATTTGGGGAAAGGTGCCAAACCAGTTATTGATCACCAACGACGGCTGAATCCTAAGATGAAATAAGTGGTAAGAAAGGAAATACTAAAGCTCCTTGAGGCAGGTATAATTTATCCCGTTGCTGATAGTCAGTGGGTAAGTCCTGTCCGTTGTGTCCCTAAGAAAGGAGGTATTACTGTCGTTCCTAATGATAAAGATGAATTGATTCCTCAAAGAATTATTACAGGTTATAGGATGGTAATTGACTTCCGTAAATTAAATAAAGCTACTAAAAAAGATCATTACCCCTTGCCATTCATTGATCAAATGCTAGAAAGATTATCCAAACACACACATTTTTGCTTTCTAGATGGTTATTCTGGTTTCTCTCAAATACCTGTGTCAGCTGATGATCAAGCAAAGACTACTTTTACTTGCCCTTTCGGTACTTTTGCTTATAGATGTATGCCTTTTGGTTTATGTAATGCACCTGCTACCTTTCAAAGATGCATGATGGCTATATTCTCTGACTTTTGTGAAAAGATTTGTGAGGTTTTCATGGACGATTTCTCCGTTTATGGATCCTCTTTTGATGATTGCTTGAGCAACCTTGATCGACTTTGGCAGAGATGTGAAGAAACTAACCTTGTCTTGAATTGGGAGAAGTGCCACTTTATGGTTAATGAAGGTATTGTCTTAGGGCATAAAATTTCTGAAAGAGGTATTGAAGTTGATAAAGATAAAGTTGATGCTATTGAAAAGATGCCATGTCCCAAGGACATCAAAGGTATAAGAAGTTTCCTTGGTCATGCCGGTTTTTATAGGAGGTTCATTAAGGACTTCTCAAAAATTTCTCGGCCTCTGACTAATCTATTACAAAAAGATATACCATTTGTCTTTGATGATGATTGTGTAGAAGCATTTGAAATACTTAAGAAAGCATTGATTTCTGCACCTATTGTTCAGCCACCTGATTGGAATTTACCCTTTGAAATTATATGTGATGCTAGTGATTATGCTGTAGGTGCTGTTCTAGGGCAAAGAGTTGATAAGAAATTAAATGTTATTCAATATGCTAGTAAAACTCTAGACAGTGCTCAGAGAAATTATGCTACTACTGAAAAAGAATTCTTAGCAGTTGTATTTGCTTGTGATAAGTTCAGACCTTATATTGTTGATTCTAAAGTAACTATTCACACTGATCATGCTGCTATTAAATACCTTATGGAAAAGAAAGATGCTAAGCCTAGACTTATTAGATGGGTTCTTTTGCTACAAGAATTTGATTTGCATATTATTGATAGAAAGGGAGCTGAGAACCCCGTTGCAGACAACTTGTCTAGGTTAGAGAATGTTCTTGATGACCCACTACCTATTGATGATAGCTTTCCTGATGAACAATTAAATGTCATAAATGCTTCTCGTACTGCTCCATGGTATGCTGATTATGCTAATTACATTGTTGCTAAATTTATACCACCTAGTTTCACATACCAGCAAAAGAAAAAGTTTTTCTATGATTTGAGACATTACTTCTGAATTTGAAATATTTTCAAATGAAATTCAAATATTTTCAACACCCCTTTTCATTTAAATAAATGGAAGAAGTCATGTCATCTTCTCTCCGGGGTTTTGTGATGAAAAGAATTTGAATTCATGGAGATCATAAAAGCAAAAATGAAAGTTTGGGAAAGTCCTTTTTATTCCCTCTCATTTAACTTTCAAAAGGTTTCGAATTTCACTCTATTTCACAAAATCAATCAAACAATCAGTCAAATCTATCTATTTATCATAACATTCCAAAATTTAAAATTTTGGGATGTTACAAACCTACCACCCTTAAAATGAATCTCGTCCTCGAGATTCGGAGAGGCTAGAAAGAAATAGGTTAGGTTCGGGGTCTTCTCAAAATCCATCGATCGTCTCCGGTGGTCTGGGGTGCTACCACCCTTAGAAGCTTGGTTACTGTTCCATCAAAACTCATATACTCCATCCTTATTGTTGACAGTGTCGACCTTCTCAGATTCTTGGGAAAATTCCTTCTCTGGGCTCTTACGGTAGTGGCATAACCTTTACCGCAATTCTTTTGTCCCTTTCTTGGTAAGGTTGTTCCGAGACTGGGTCTTCTTAGCTGACAGGTCTAGCGCCAATACTAAACAACTATCGATACCTCATGGTGGTCAACAATTTATGGTTTCTCCTGCAGGAAATGGGTCTGGGTTGATCCTCACCGTATAACCTACGGTTGGCACAACTGCCTTGTACAAGGGAAAATACTTATACTATTCTAAGGTTCAAACAAGGTTTTGATATCGTCGTCTCTCTATTATAGGTAAGTCACTCAGATTTACCATCCCATATAGCAAGGCGAACAATAAGAGTAAGTCGGTATGGTGATCAATCCATCCCGCACCCAAATCATTACCTTGTATATGGTTTAGCGAATCTCGCTTTCTAACACTCGGTCATCCTCACAAGCATTGCAGAATTTCTCTTGTCGATGAACCAAGTTTGGATAAATCCATGGATTCTGCAAGCCAAACTAACATCTATCATTCCTTCACAACTCTCAGGTTTTGAGGAACTCCTATAGGATCGTCTGTCGATAAAATCGTAACTTCTTCCAGGGTTTTTCCTTCAGCAAGAATGTGCTTGCTTCTTGGCAGGTCCTGGGGCATGTGGGTTATGGCCCATCTCATCACTTGTAGTCCTTGAACTTATCATTGAGCAACTGATCATTATTCCAACTTCCAACTTCCTAGTATTATTAAATCCATCCAATTGTACTATCTTCCTTCCTTCTATTGGCACCAAACTAGAACATGATTACTCAGACTCATCATGGAATTTCCATTGCTCCATATTACCAACATCATACCTCCTTTATATCCATTAATACTTCATCCCTTCATACTCTTGGTATATCCCATATATCAAGAAAAACTCGCACATATTTTGTCCAAAGTCCACTTCGTGGAACATCATTATCTTTTCCAGGGGTCAGGGGTCCTCACAGGGTACTACCACCCTTAAAATGCTCCAATTCTTCCATAAACCATATTTCTCATATCCTCGAAAATGGTCAAAAGCTTTCTTTATAGAGTCACTGCTCATAAAATCCAAATCTTTACCAACGATGCTATCTTTTGATTCTCCAATTACTACAATCTCCTGCATTTCCATTACAGGCCTCAACTCAACACCTCAATATAAAAGAAATGTTCCCACTACTACTACTACTATATTTCTCACACACTCAACTATTTAGCACAAGCCTCCTTCTCTTTGGGACAATCCCTGGCAAAGTGCCATGCTTCATTACAGTGGAAACATTTTACTTCTGACAAGTCTCGGGGTTTCCTTGTGATTACATAGCCTCCTTGGGTCCTCGGATTCCTTTTTGGGCAACTGCTGAAGTAGTGCCCTGACTCCTTGCGCCTGAAACAGGTGATATGACTCAGGTCATCCTTCCTGGTATCCAATCTACTTCTCTTCCTAGACTTTTCCGTTCCAATCAGGGCTTCTATTTCCTGTGGGTCATACTCTACTTCCTCTGTCGGAAATTCTACTAGATCCCCATTCAAACAATTCTGGGAGATGTGTCCTTCTTCTCCACATGAATAGCTTGACTTGGTGCAGGGTTTAATTGGGTCTTCTTTAGGTGTGTCCTTCACCTCTTCCTTCATCACAGGTTCTTCTAAAAATTCCATGAGGGCTCCTTTCATTACTTCTTTCTTCTGCTGGATGGTTCATTGTACCATGAGGTAAATGTGACACTGAGCAGGGTAGTGGTTAGTCCCTTCACACTAGAAACAAGTAATCTGCCTAGTTGGGCATTCTTCAGCTGGGC
The DNA here is from genome assembly GCF_018294505.1 of Triticum aestivum. Classification (NCBI taxonomy): domain Eukaryota; kingdom Viridiplantae; phylum Streptophyta; class Magnoliopsida; order Poales; family Poaceae; genus Triticum; species Triticum aestivum. The sequence goes on from NC_057799.1 coordinate 537,801,550, forward strand.
GACTTCCTTCACAATTAGGGAATTCATCCTTGTGTTCTTTATGGTTATGTCCTATTTCTCCACAAAGCTTGCATGCACAAGGTTTCCTCATATCATATCCATAAGGCTTCAATCTCTGGGACACAAACCGAGACTTTGGCAAAGTCAACTTAAATTCTTTCCAAGTGGTTACTCTTTGCCATCCATTGATGGTTTGGTACATCCTCCACCAAGTGGCAGCACCTCTTTCAAAGCACTGAAGAGCATGCTGGGTCATATCCTTTCCGACTATAGGGTTATTCTCCATATTCTGAATACATCGGTCTGTCTCCAATTGACTTATCGGTCCAGGAAACATGAGTTTATCTCCTTTCATCCTCTGTTGGGTCCATGGGTTTGGGGTGGGATAAGAGAGATAGAGAGGGATACACACAATGCAAACAATAGTTTTGAAAAGAAAGATTTTATTTGTGGCTATCGGAAAAAACATCAAACAAATGACAGCTCACAAACGTCGCATCTAATGTAGGTATAACAGGGGTTTGGTCTTCTAAAGGTCAATAAATCTTCAAAATCGCCAAACTCTTCAAGTCTTGTTCATGTCTTCGATGGCTTCTTCTGATCGTGCTTGACCTTCTCAAGTTCTTTTGCCAGATCATCTCTGTTGTCGCAAAGTCTATCGTGACGTCCTTTAATATTTCTGGAGTTGCGTTCCAAACTTCTGGGTTTTATCAACCTCGACATGAGACATGGTCCTACGATCCTTCAGTTCCTGACAAATCTTCGGTTTCTCGAGGTTCTGCTCCTCCAGTTTGGCTACTTGAACTTCTGGGTCCTAAGTTCTTCACGAAATGATTCCTTGTCAAAATATAGCTTCCTGCAGGTCCATCTTAAACTTCTTGATGTAATACTCCAAATCCTGGTGATACACCGGCTAAGGTTAAAACTTCATCTTGCTGATAGGTGCTCCATCAGCCTTCTACCATCCAATCCTTCCATGCATATGCATGCTTAACTCAGCACGGTGACAATAGCATAAGGGGGCGATAACATCATGGATAGCCGTGCTTCTACTCTTGTCATTTCCATGAGCTATCTATCCATAGTTCATATCTCCTGCCTTAGGATTTTCTTGACAAAACTTTGAGTTTCTAACTCTCCATGTTCCGGTCTTTCTCCGACACACCTTGATCTCGGGTATTGACGGCTTCCATAGTCTGACAAAATCCATAAGGGTAGCCTTCCTATACAAATCTGGAAATTCTTCACAGCCTTCAAATTCTCCTAGTCTTCGGAGTCTTCAACCATTGTAGTTTCCATTATTATAATGCTCCGTAAAATCCTCTTCATTCCAAAGTGGTCTTAGTTGTCCGATATCTTGTACTTCTTGGAGTGGTATCATCAGTCGAATCTTCGAGTGGTCCAAAGGGAAAAGGGGTATGGTCTCACTTAAAGGGAATATTTGAATAAGCTCAGAAGAGAAGAGAGGTAAAAGATCGTTTTGAAAAGAAATTGTAGAGAAAAATCTTTTCCTATGGGCTTGCCAGTTTCTAGGGTCACGTCCTACAGTCAACATGTGCTCTGATACCATCTTGTAGCGACCCGACCTCAGACGGTCAAGTCTATGTGCTTAAGTGTCATCCATGGATCGGTATGCTGACACACACAGTACTCGAGGATTTATAACAGAGGTAAATCACATGTATAAAATAACGTAAATACTATTACCTCAATCCATATAGCGAAAGTAACAACAAGGTTGTGGATTCCCATCAACACCAACGGCAAAGTTGAGTGTAGCAATCGTAACCCTAACGTATCACTTACTCGTCGTAAGAATCCTGCAACATGAGACGTTGCAGCCCGAAATGGGTCAGTACATTGAATGTACTGGCAAGATAACACAGTAGAGCATTGAGTAAAATAAATGCTATCACTACATGCATATATGGCTGGTGGAAAGCTCTACGGTTATAATGTTTTTGCGAAAAGCCAATTTTTCCCTACTTCAAAGGAATATATTTATTTAACTACAAAGTTGGTTGAAAATATTGAGAAGGTTCCTCCAACTCAATCCCAAATTAACATCAATAACCCAACAAATTATTTAAGTAACGTGATGAGATCAATATGATAATCCAAGTACCAGAGACTCAAGATTGTCCATAACCGGGGACACGGCTAACCATGATTAGTTTGTACACTCTGCAGAGGTTTGCGCACTTTTCCCCACAAGACTCGATCTCCTCCGTTTGATTTCTCGCACTACATGGTGTTTGAGAAACGGATGACTGAGACACAGTCTTTCAGAAACAATAACTCTTTACTCCGGGTGGACAGTTACACCTACTTTCCTCTACATCTGCTAGCCCACCTCTTCAAGAGGTCATGTAACCTACTCAACTATGCTAGAGCCCATAATAGCTTGTGGCTGCACACGGAAGTTTCTAGCATGAATAATCTTATGATCCCTTTGAGCCTGGGTGGCATTCCATAGGGTGATCACACGGGTCCTCCGGGATCCCCTTGGGCAAGCACTGGGTTCTCCAGGTGCCCGGGCAAACCACTGGGTGCTACAGGGTGCCCCAACCAATCCACTCAGATGTGTATTAAAGTAGCCACCTTAAGTTAACCATTAAATAATAATCTCACATCTGTCATGGATACACTCAATCCCAACTCACGTCTACGAGCATAGCATAGCAGTATAAGCATAACGTAGTAACTCCCAGGGGTTGAATGCAAGTCAATAGGTTCCTACCTCATCAACTACTTCCCAATACCCACATGTTATCAATCCTACTCATGCAATGTTTTGAGGATGGAAACTAATGCATAAAAACTGGGTAATAATGGGGCATGATCAAAGTGTTACTTGCATGTGCAGTTGATGAAGATGATTCGCACTCAAAACTCTTGATAGATCTACTCATCACACTCCGGTCAATCTATCGTAAGCAAGCAATGGTAACCACACATAAGCAATCACTCAAAAGATCGGAAAGAACGAAGAAGACAATTCGAAAAACATCAGAACTAAAGTAAATAACTCTTGCAACATAAAACAATTTCTAACAGTACCAAAATTATGTGAATTTGGCCTTATCAGAAAGTTTAGGTCAAGAGCTTCGATAAGCAAAAAGAATCAACTAAATCGGAGTTATAAAACTCAAGTTATGAATGAACGAAGTTTGAATCTAAAATTGTTTGAAATCAAATTCTAAAACTTTCAAAAACATGTTTAAGTTGTTTTACTGGATAGAGGGGATCATAACGAAGAAGTGGGCGTTGGTTTCATTGGATTTGGACAAACATGTTTAAGTTATGCTAGTTTGAAAAAAGGGGGGCCAATCTGTAAATAAAATACTCACACACGAGTCCCTGGCAGAAAACTAAATAAAAAGAAAAAGACTACATAGCGAACATTCGCTACAGAAACTTATATGACGAAAATGTTCACTGCGAAGACTAAAACAACGAACGTTCACTACTTAACTAGGTTATTAAGAAAAACCGGGTTTAACCAAAAGAACAGAAGTAAACCTAAACCCTAAAAAAACGGACCGGGCGGTTTTGTACTGGTTCAGGTGGCGGTTTGGGTCAACGGCGAGGCGGGCGGCGGCTCCGGCGACGACTGTGGGCGGCGACGGTGGCTGCGGGCGGCGGGGTCTGCGGCGCGGCGCGGCGCGGTCTGGCAGCGGTGGTGGTGCGAGCAGTGGCGGCGCTGGTGGTGTGCAGCGGCAGCGGTGCGAGATGCGGAGGCGAGGCGGCGCGAGCAGAGAGGAGGGGCCGCGCTATTTAAAGGAGAGGAGGGGAGCATCGGGAGGCGTGGAGGAGGGGTAAGCAGAGGCGGCGGCGGGAGTTCGTGCAGAGCACGGCGGCGGCGGCGATGGCGTACGGCGGGCGGAGACCGACGCCCGATCGGGGCGCGCGCGATGCAGCGGCTGGGCTGGGCCGCGGCCTGGCAGGAGCTGGGCCGGCCCAGTTCGGCGGAGGGAAGTTTTAAAAAAAACATTTTTCCAAACAAAAGGAATAAAAGCAAAATAAATAAAATATTATATAGGCATATGATATATCAAATTTTCAGAAAAAGATTTTCTACAACATGAACACTTTTGTTGCACCAAATAAAATCTACAAAAATTCTAATAAAGCAAAGAGTGCTACTGTTGCAATAAAACCTCATAAAAAATCATTTTAAAAATACCAAAATGATTTCAAATTTATTTATCTCCAATTTTCTGATGTAGGGAATTATGTTACCCTATTTTCCATATATTTTTATTTTGGAGAAAAATAATTTGAATAAAACTCAAATAACTCCAAATTGAAAATAATTTCAAAAGGACTTTAAATTTTGATCCTTTTAAACTTCCAACTCATATTTCATATGTTTTGAAGAAGTCATTTTATCTTCTCTCATGAAAATCATTGAGTTGCTTAAAGTTTCTGAATTTGAAATATTTTCAAATGAAATTCAAATATTTTCAACAGCCCTTTTCATTTGAATAAATGGCGGAAGTCATGTCATCTTCTCTCCAGGGTTTTGTGATGAAAAGAATTTGAATTCATGGAGATCATAAAAGCAAAAATGAAAGTTTGGGAAAGTCCTTTTTATTCCCTCTCATTTAACTTTTAAAAGGTTTCGAATTTCACTCAATTTCACACAATCAATCAAACAATCAATCAAATCTATCTATTTATCATAACCTTCCAAAATTTAGAATTTTGGGATGTTACAAAACCACAACAACTTTTTGTCAAGTGTGTTGTTTTAACCTTCAACAAGGACCGGCCGTAGTCAAACTCGATTCAACTAAAGTTGGAGAAACAGACACCCGCTAGCCACCTGTGTGCGAAGCACGTCGGTAGAACCAGTCTCATGAACGCAGTCATGTAATGTCGGTCCGGCCTGCTTCATCCAACAATATCGCCGAATCAAAGTAAGACGTTGGTGGTAAGCATTATGACTATTATCTCCCACAACTCTTTGTGTTCTACTCATGCATATAACATCTACACATATACCTGGCTCGGATGCCACTGTTGGGGAAAGTAGTAATTTAAATTTTTTCCTACGATCACACAAGATCTATCTAGGAGAAGCATAGCAACGAGCGGGGAGAGTGTGTTCACGTACCCTCATAGACCGAAAGCAGGAGCGTTTAGTAACGCGGTTGATGTAGTCGAACGTCTTCACGATCCAACCGATCCAAGTACCGAACGTACGGCACCTCCGTGTTCAGCACACGTTCAACACGATGACGTCCCTCGAGCTCTTGATCCAGTTAAGGACGAGGGAGAGTTTCGCCAGCACGACGGCGTGGTGACGGTGATGATGAAGTTACCGGCGCAGGGCTTCGCCTAAGCACTACAACGATATGACCGAGGTGTTAAACTGTGGAGGGGGGCACCGCACTCGCCTAAGAGATTGTCTGTTGTGCTTTGGGATGCCCCCTACCCACGTATATAAAGGAGGGGGGAGGAGGAGGCCGGACAAGGGGAAGGCGCGCCATGGGGGGAGTCCTACTAGGACTCCAAACCTAGTAGGATTCGCCCCCCTTTCCTTCCAACGGAGAGGGGGAAAGGGGAAAGGAGGGAGAGGGAGAAGGAAAGAGGGGGGCCGCGCCCCCTCCCCTTGTACAATTCAGATTGGGGCAAGGGGGGCGCGCCCCACCTCCTGTGGCCTGCCTCCTCTCCTCCACTATGGCTCATTAGGCCCAATAACTTTCCCGAGGGTTCCGATAGCCTCCCGGTACTCCGATAAATCCCCGAACCTTATCGGAACCATTCCGATGTCCATATATAACCTTCCAATATATCAATCTTTACCTCTCGACCATTTCGAGACTCCTTGTCATGTCCGTGATCTCATCTGGGACTCCGAACAAACTTCGGTCATCAAATCACATAACTCATAATACAAATCATCATCGAACGTTAAGCGTGCGGACCCTACGGGTTCAAGAACTATGTAGACATGACCGAGACACATCTCCGGTCAATAACCAATAGCGGAACTTGGATGCTCATATTGGCTCCTACATATTCTACGAAGATCATTATCGGTCAAACCGCATAACAACATACATCATTCCCTTTGTCATCGGTATGTTACTTGCCCGAGATTCGATCGTCGGTATCCTCATACCTAGTTCAATCTCGTTACTGGAAAGTCTCTTTACTCGTTCCATAATGCATCATCCCGTAACTAACTCATTAGTCACATTGCTTGCAAGGCTTACAGTGATGTGCATTACCGAGAGGGCCCAGAGATACCTCTCCGATACTCGGAGTGAAAAATCCTAATCTCGATCTATGCGAACTCAACAAACACCATCGGAGACACCTGTGGAGCATCTTTATAATCACCCAGTTACGTTGTGACGTTTGATAGCACACAAAGTGTTCCTCTGGTATTCGGGAGTTGCATAATCTCATAGTCAGAGGAATATGTATAAGTCATGAAGAAAGTAATAGCAATAAAATTAAACGATCATTATGCTAAGCTAACGGATGGTTATTGTCCATCACATCATTCTCTAATGATGTGATCCCGTTCATCAAATGACAACACATGTCTATGGTTAGGAAACTTAACCATCTTTGATTAATGAGCTAGTCAAGTAGAGGCATACTAGGGACACTCTGTTTGTCTATGTACTCACACATGTACTAAGTTTCCGGTTAATACAATTCTTGCATGAATAATAAACATTTATCATGATATAATGAAATATAAATAACAACTTTATTAATGCCTCTAGGGCATATTTCCTTCAAACGCATCAGTAGTATCTAGGTAACCCGAATCACCGATAGGAGGAGAACGAGCACGAAAATTGGAATCACGCGCACCTTTGACCGGAGGAGGGACATAAGTGTTATGTGCCTTCCCCCGGTGTTCCTGATCGATGCCAAGGGAGTCGGAAGCAGCACCGCGACCACTCCCAGCCATCCTTGACGACGAGGTCTCGACGTGCCCGGTTGGTTCCCTCGGTCACTCGCCGCGGACTTGCTCGATCTCAAGCGCGAACTCGTCACACACGCCATCCACCCGCACCGACAGTAGAGCGTCGAGCGCCGTCGTGTTTGCCTGGATGAGCTTGTTGACGGCTTGGAGGAGATTGTCGTCGTGCTCCTTGAAGCGCTGGTCCAAGTCGGCGGTGAAATCCGCCCGCAGAAGCGCGTATACGCCGCGCCCTTCCTCGTACAACTTGTCCATCGCCTCCGCTCGCCGCCGATCTCGCCACCGCGTCCCGTGGTGATGCCGCGGCAACTCCAGGACCGCCGAATCTGATACCAACTGTAAGCAGCTCGCTTGGATCTGGGAAGATTAGGGATTCAAATTTGAATTTGGGGAAAAGTATTCGGTAGCTAGCCACCCATCCACCCTCACAGCTATCCGATTACACCGGCTGAAGCCGTCATCCAATTCCTCGCCAACTGTTACAGAGAGAGAGAGAGCGATGCCTAATTAAACAAGTGACCGTTAACACAGTTAACAGGCCAAGCTGTAGTCCTTGAGCCAACGTGGTGGGTTGGTCGCTCGCTTGGGCCGCCGGGCCGGCCCATCACCTCGCTTGAAATATTTCGCGCCATCTTCAGTTGTCGGATCTGCTACAAGGCCTTGATCGGCAACAACTTGCTCCGACTGAACCAGCGGTTCAGTCCCTTTCTTGGCGATGCTGACATCATCCATCCATGCATTCCTTCCGGTCTATCACCATTCAACAGACAGACCACATGGAAACCTTTACAGGAAGGTCTCACCTGAGAATTGTTCGATCTAAGAGTATTTATTTTTTTCGCAAATATGCAAAAGCTTTGTGTATCTTTTCGGGGGTTTTTTTGCGGGGGATTGTGTATCTTTTCGTTGACAGAAAAGTATAGAATACATGGTAGAGGATACTGAAGCAGCCCGCACGCATGCACACATGGCTGGCATGAGTAAGTTGCTGGTGCGCGAGGAGTCTAAAGGTTGTGTTACCCCAATAAACGAGGGCCTACATCTCGGGAAGCCCACACACACGTGCATATTGCACCACAAGACGGAGCAGAAGCACTTTCATATTTACGCATTGTTGGATGAAATACATGGGAAAAAAGTGGGTTAACGTCGTTGTGTAGGATCAGAAGTATGTCTAGAGGGAGGGGGGTGAATAGACTACTAGCAGAAATTAATCAACTATTTTTCCAATTTTAGTTCTTGGCGGTTTTAGCTTAGCTAGAAAATCAAGGAACACCCTACACATGCAAGTTTAGAGCATAGGCATCAGAAAGTAAAGACATTGCAAGTGATAGTAAAGTAGAGTTGAGTTTACTGATACTCCACTGGGGACACGGAAGATTTTGACCCATGGTTTTCATAAGTGGTGCTATCATACGTTCACGTTGATGAAGACTTCAATATCAAGGAGCCAAGATCACAAGGATTACGGTTGTGGAGTCCACAGAGGAATCAAGTCCTCGGAGAGCTCACACCCACGAAGGGTCCATGAAGAAGCAACCTTGTCTATCCCACCACGACTTACACCCACGAAGGGCTGGACTCACTCGGGGTAGATCTTCACAAAATAGGCGATCTCCAAGCCCTCACAAACTTCTTGGTTTCTCCACAAGATTTGGAGACTTCTGAGCACACCTAATCAATCTAGGAGGCACCACCACCCGAAAGGTAATAGATAATGTTGTTGATGATGAACTCTTTGCTCTTGTGCTTCAAAAGATAATCTCCTCAACACTCAAATACTCTCTCATAGTTTTTTGGCTATGGGTGGAAAGCAATGGGGTGACTAGAAATCAAAGGATCAATGGTTGGAATGAATTTCCTTTGAAATCGGCACAAGGAGTGGGAGCTCTGTCTCAGAAAATTGGATATGAATGATGTTTTCTTTGAGAGACAATGGTGGACTGGGTGGGGGTATATATACGCATGGCCTCAAATCTGACCGTTACACACCTTTGGCACATTTCGATGAGACCGGCGACAACACTTGGTCAGACCGTACTATACAAAATGGTTAAACTTTGCATCCTTCGGTCACTCCGGATGAAACTGATCGACGGTTCCGAGTGGTGCTGACCTAAGCACTTTCACACTTCGGTATCATAGACAGAAATTGTTAGGAAATTTTGAACGAATTTTAGTAGACAACAGAAGGTTGGTAAGTGCTCATCGGTGACACCAACTGTTTGACTCGATGAGACCAAAAAGCTATGGTTTAGGACAATGACTATATCATGATGGCTCTGTGACTCTGACTGGTATGTTTCGGTGGGTCCGACTTGCAATGTTGGGTTTGGATATAGTGGGAAACTTGTGAAATACTATGAGGCTTTTGGAGTTTGATCTTTGTAAACACTTAAGCAATGAACTCATCATAAACCTCACCCCCTTTTGATTATTGGCATACTTATGGACTCAATGTGATCTTTCATCACTTAAATATAAATGGAGAGTCTTGATCTTGATCCAACACTTTGTCCTTCCCCCGTGGATTAGATGCACTTTCACATTGCCAATTCTTTCAAGGCCATCATTGCCAATGAAGATGAAGGTGACCCAAGTGTTGCAACAAATGAAGGGTTTGCTCCGGTCACCCATGTGCCTAGGAACCCGGGGAGGAAGTGGAAGGTGGAGAAAGAGAACCGAGAATGTGTAGCGACCAAGATGACAGAGAAGTTCGAGGACATCATGGGCAAGAAGGTGAGGCATGTGCCAAGTGCTATGTGGTCAAGGAGGAAAAGAAGGCAGAGAGTTTTGGCATGTTCATGGACGTGCAAAAAAAAGAAACTCAAGCTTGAGGAGAAAAAGATTGCGACAAAGGCACTTTCGAGTAGTTCAAGATGTTTGTGAAGGCGGCGAACTTGGATCTCGATGCGGCGAAGTATGCTCAAGACTGTCATGTTACCATGTTGAAGCGTTTTGCGCAAATGGAGGCCGAAATTGAGGCCTTTGGCATTGACAACCAGACCATGAGCTTTTGGAATCGATGGATGTAAAATCTCATTGAACATCTGGTGCTTTTTATTGTGATTGCATATGTTTACAACTATTTCAATGCATGGATAAACTGCCATTGATCTCGATACCCATGTCAAAAGGAAGGAGTCCGGTCCATAGACGGACATTTGGTGACTTTGGTTGAATGGCCTCCCCCACCCGGTTGTCCGCGGACATTTGATGATCTGCGTTGGAGTTGCCATTAGTCCATTAAAGTATGACAGCTGCCTCCTTTAAAAAAAAGATATACGAAAGATTGCACGCCCAACATGTATCCATTCTTTCCGAGCACATTCTTTATTTCGACCGGATCCCTGCAACAATTTTTCGTCATTCCGACTTGGGCACCCGGCCACTCCCGCAATGGGACCCCGATCAATTGTATTTCCAAATTTACAATCCCATATTTTAGGGTGTGTTTGGTTCAGGTCATCAGGTGGAATGTAGTGGGCCCGTTTTGCACCCAAGGGTCGTCGTGTTTGATTAGGTTGAGGAGCCGGAACCCACTCGTTCCTTGGAACGACATATTCTCCCTAGACCCGAAATGCGATCATACCTCCAAATCAGAGGGACCACACAGAACACCTCATGTCCCTCACCTTCTCCCCCTCGACCAAGCCACACTCCAGTCACCACCCTCCCGTCGTCTTTCACAGCCAGCACACTCATGTCCCTCGTCTTCCCCTCGTCCAAGGATCTGATGGGAGGAAGGAGAAGGAGGTGAGGGTTAGCGTGATCCTTTGGGCTGGACAGGGCGGGATCGTCGTGGTCGAACCGGGAAGGAGACGGGCACTGGCAAGAAGGCGGCTAGTAGCTATGGCAACTCAGGATGAGAAGCATGGTGTAGCGAGGGGGCAACTTGTGGCGCAAGGCTAGGATCGAAGGAAAAAGCAGCAGTGGTCGCTCATGCGAAAGAAAGGCAGGGCGACGTCTCGTTGAGGGAAGGGATGTACTGCGGCAGAAGGGGCAGCATGCAGATGTTAGGTGGCGGCGGATTTGGCGAGGGCGAGGTAGCAAGGAAGCCAATGCAGACCACGAGATCCTTGGGGTGTCCAGCGCTGTGCGACTTCGCCAATTTCTGGTATAGTTTTGACGAAGCATGGCTAAGAATCCTCCAAGAAGGAGGCTTGATGCTGGCGGCTCCTCGAAAGCCTTGAGACCATGAATCCTGCCATGGATATGCATGGATCTGGCCGTGAGGTGATATACTTTGATTCCGAGTAATTTTTTGTGATTTTTGTTTGGCTGAAATCCTATTCAATGTTCACGAATGTGTTTGCGGTTGATAATTTTTCTTCTTCTGCAAAATAATCTCAGGTTTCCTACATAAAAATATATATGAAATGAACAAAAGGTAACCATTTCATTTCTCCAAATTACCCCTACTAAAGAGAGGACTAGAACCGACCCACATTCGTTCCCGAACCGAACACTGTATCTCAGCCCCCCTACCGTCCCGCCGGTATGCACGACACGGGCCTCTCCGCCCGCACTGCCGGTGCTTCCTCGTCGTCACCGGCCACCAACGCCGGCGACGACGTCGACGAGTCCAAGACCCGGAAGGCGCAGCCTGCCTTCGTCGCCGCGGCCTACGCCCGGCTCCACTCCCCTTACTATGCGGCCGCCTCCGCAGCCCTTCTCCTCCTCGCCCTCGCCGCCGCTGCCTTCCTCGCCGGCCGAGCTTTCCCCCGGACCGACTGCCCGCCGCTGCGCCTCGACGCGCGCTTCCTCTCCCTCCCTGACGCCGCCGCGGCCTCCGACTTCGGATCCCTCGGCGTCCCCTCGTGTAAGCCCTCGCGCCTCTGTTGTTCCCATGCGAGATAGATCCAGTTCCCTTTTTGTTGGAGTAGTCCGGTCGCACTCTTGCCATCTACTCCTTCGAACGATTAGTCGACTATATGATGTCCATGTCCATATCATTCCAGCTCCGAACGATTAGTTTCGACTATTTTGGGACGGAGGGAGTAATAAATTCCTCCTTGGAACGATTATATGATGTCCATGTCAGATGTAAACCCGTAGTTTGCCAATGTCCGTGTTTGATGGCAACTTGTCGCTTTTTTTATGTCAACCTTATTCCTACTGCTGTATGCTTGTGGATATAGCTATTTAGTTAAGAGTGACAGTGAAGTGTGGGTTAGCTTTGTTCTTGGTACATTGCAGATTCACCTGAAATTTTGAGTGCTAGTATTATACAAATTGCTCAATACTTTATTCCGGGAATGGCGCTAACTTATTAGTTCTATAATTTTATAAGCTGCTCGGGATGCATAATTCTGCCGTCCCTATAAGGTGCAGAAGTTTCGGTTGTCCTATAGAGGAGCATGATTCCACTAGTTCTACAGAGGAGCAAGCACGGAATCATGATCAACTGTAGTTCTATTTGTTTGTGTTCCTCCAACAGTAGCCCAATAAGATCATCTTAGCTGCCACCAGTGAGTGGGTGTTTAAGTTGGTACCTGCTGTATAAGTTGTTAATAGTGAGAACGATTATGTTTCTCTATGAGTTGTTAGGTATTTTTGGTAAGGTGTGGTTATTGTTTCATGAACTTCTTCACACCTGCATAATTTATTCAAATAATAAATGCATTATACAGAACATCATTATTCATTAGACTACCTTATACCTTTTCTGCACAAAAGGCAGATCCAAAACTGGGAAGACAGTGGAGTGGACTTCGAAAGATTTACTTAATGGACTGGAAGAATTTGTGCCAATCTATCAGACACGCCCTATGAAGAATAACATGCATGGAATGAGATTTGACCACAGTTTTGGGCTTTGGTTTATGGCTCGATGGCTTAAGCCAGACCTGATGATTGAGAGTGGCGCATTCAAGGGGCACTCAACTTGGGTTTTGCGTCAGGCCATGCCAAACACTAGGATTATATCTCTCACACCCAGACACCCTGAGAAATATCTTAAGAAGGGACCTGCGTATGTTGATGGAAACTGCACTTATTTGGCTGGGAAGGATTTTATTGACTTTGGAAGTGTCGATTGGGAAAAACTGTTGATGAAGCATGGCATTTCTGATCCCAGCAAGGTGCTTGTTTTCTTTGATGACCACCAAAGTGAGCTGAAGAGGTAAATTCTTCCTGTAGAATTCTTTTGCTGATGTTGATTTTTTTTTTGCTGATACTATTATATCCTATCCGTAATGTTTCCTACCTGCTCTGTTCTTGTGAGCAAAATCCTTATAATTAGCTCACAAACAAGGCCCAGATGTCCAGCTTTAATTTATACTATATCACATCGTATTGTTTTGCAGCATCATAGCAGCACTATTTGTATATTCTTGATTTTTATCTGCATATCAATTCGAATTTACAATTAGTCCATGACCTATTATGTGCAGGTTAAAGCAGGCACACAAAGCTGGATTCCGGCATCTCATATTTGAGGACAACTATGACACTGGTACAGGCGACCATTATTCCTTGAGACAGATATGTGATCAATCACACATCAGAGGTGTGTAAGTGTGACCTCGCCACCTTTGTACATTCTATGTCTTCAATATGTATCAAATGTTGCATGTACCTTTGTTACTTGAATCGAGATGATTATATTGTTAGCATCACTTGCGTAGCGTAAGCTTGTCTTCGTAATATGACCTCACTTCAGATTAGGTAATTAGTTACTTCTGTTTTAATTGCTAGTACTTGTTATCTACTTGATTTGCTTTGAGTGATATACATTAGTATCGCACACATAATATATGATTTCCTACCTACCACTCTTTTTTTAAGGTAAAAGCTTTGGACATGATTACCATTTTTGTGTGTCACTGATTATTTTTTTTCCACTTTTAACAATGTTTTCTTATCAAATGCATATATGGTATTGGCTAAGTAGATATTGGCTATAGTTGTGTTTTCATGTTTTTTTAAGTCTTTTCTTACTGAGGCATATATGGTGTTTGAAACTATTTCATGTGTCTTTCTGCAATATGTTGTCCGGTCTTCATCATTGTCAAGAATTCCTGTCTATTTCTTACAATCATACAATTATAAATGGTATCATCATGCTGCATTTCAAGTAGATAATACTCCCTCCGTCCAAAAAAGCTTGTGCCTCAAATGGATGTATCTAGCATCAAGTTAGTGCTAGATACATCCATTTGATGAACAAGCTTGGGACAAGCTTTTTCGGACGGAGGGAGTAGTAACCTAAATATGATGCTCTCCAACTTAACAGGTGCTTAGAAGAATTCTTGTCTATCTCTTATAATCATACAATTATAAATGGTATCATCATGCTGCATTTCGAGTAGAGAATAGTAACCTAAATAAGATGCTCTCCAACTTAAGAGGTGCTTAGAATTTATAGACATTCTTAAGCACATCTATGAAGCTAACCATCACTTCTTATACATGGTTACATGCTCTGTTGGTCCTTGCGCCTTGTGAAGGGTATACCACACATAAAAACCTTGGACCACCACAGTTTGAAAATTATATCTGTATGGTCATACCATATAATCCCTCCTTCCCAGAAAATGAGGCGCGCATTGACTTCTTTGGTCTTCATCGCACAACTTTGACTATAATTTTCACTTATTGTATGCCTACAAAATTATTATGAAGACATATGAAATAGAATTGTTTTGCAAGACAAATACGATGATACTATTAATACATGTTCAATTCATGTATTTTAGTATATATTAATGGTCAAAGTCGTGCATCAACGACCGTGCAAAGTCAAGCGCGCCTTATATTTTGGGAAGGAGGGAGTAGTACTCTTTTCATGGCAACTAAGTAGTGGGTACTATGTTTTCCTAATATTTAACATACCTCCTTGGTATTTTGAATGTTTTCTAATGTTTATAGTACAAGCGAAGTTTGGGGTAATACAATTGATACTTTCCCATTTGAACATGTTCTCGCAATGTCTTAGCTGGGTAGTATTATTCTCTTGAAGATTCCTTGCGGTGAAACTAACAGAAGGCAGACATCCACTATTGCCAAAACTAATTACCACTCTTATACATGCAAGGTGGTGGACATAGCTGCTTCTGGGACAGTGACGAAGCAAGATTAAGGTCGGAACGAATGAAGTTTTGGGGGAAGGCTGTGGACATAGATGAACTATGTGGAAAGGATGATGCATGGTGGGGAGTCAGAGGTTACATGCGTGACAATTTCAACCATAGCAATGAGGCCATCTCACACAAAGAGCATTTCCAGAACAGCAGGCTTGTTGAATCTGTGTTGGATCTGTATTGGGAACTACCTCCTGTTGCTGGTCCGTCCTTAACTCATCAGACAAGATATGACCCAGCCCGCGCATCTGATCCCATCATTGAAGATGGACGCCATGGCTTGTTTCAAAGAATTGGCCTGAGTAGATTGGACGCTTCAGTGTTCAACGGTTACACTCAGATGGCATACGTTCAGATATCAGGCACAATGCTCAGAAGAGAGGATGAGTAAAGGCTTTGTTTCACGGGCTTAGTTTTACGCTAACTGAACAGCCATCCGTTGGTAGGTTTTTGTATAAGGTTTGCACATGGTCTTGGTTCTTATTACGTTAATTCAGTATAACTTGTGGCACTATGCAGAGGTTATAAAACCAATGCAAGTTCTCGTTTTATTCCCTGAGATATTTCTAGGTAGAACAGACCTGATAATAGATGTCAGAGTTTCATGCCCGCATGATATGGTGGAAAGAGTTTATTTTCTGAGTGGTATTCTGTAGCCTAATCTTATTAATGCTGTTGGTCATAAACAAATACAACCTTGAAGGAGCATTTTGAAAAGTTAGACCCACCCGCTCACATATTGGTTGTAATAATATCTTATATTATGGGACAGAGGAAGTACTTCATTGTAAGATCATATATACCTCGCAATCACAACTTTCTTAACGAAAAAAGTAATTAGACACAGTTCTGAGAACCAAATAATTAGCTGTACTTTTTTTCTACAACAGCACTGGCATAAGTTCTATACAAGCTGTAAATATTTGCATAACCTGTGGCCTCTGTTAACACAATCCTCGTTTGTCAGCGGTTCTAAGTCTTAGCTTCCCCAGGTAATGTTACGGAGCTACTACAGCATTGCCATAAGGAAAAATAGTTGTCACGAAAACGCACTGAACACGGCCGGCTCCATGCTGCATTAATGATCGATCCAGCCATCGAGGGTGTCCTTTTGCACACCTAAAAAATTGCATGCTCCCTCCGTTCACTTTTGTAAGTCGTCTCAGACAATTGAAATTGAGTTGTTTTGCACACTGTCTGAAATGTTTACAACGCTTTTATAAAAGTAAACAGAGGGAGTACTTGTTCTCTCTTTCTGCACAATTTTTTTGAGGGAATTTTCTTTCTGCACAGGGATCTCCAACGTGTGAGCATCGACAGTTCTGGGGCAAGGCCGCACCATCACAGGGATCTCTGCACCGGCTATTTCATCTTCGCCAGTTCTTCTGCGCGGAGGCTCCAACGACCACGCCCAAGCACGCCGCCGCTACTTCCGGCGGCAGGCCGGATCAGAGCTGAGCAAGTACGCAAGTAACCATATGGTCGGTCGGTGAATCAAGGGCTGCCGATTCATGTCAGGACTGGACTAATGAGCGTATGCATCCTTCTTGTTGAAAACGATAACCCCGGCCTCTGCATCATCGTTGTGATGGCATCGTCAATGGGAACATGAATCTACCCGACCACTAGATTCCTAACCGGATCGATCTTGGCGCCAATCCAACTTCGAATCCAACTTCAACGGCAGATCAAACTGGTCGACAACCACGCCAGCTTCACTACATGGAAGAGCAGCAGAACATATGGATCAACAAAGGAAAAGTGGATTCGAAGCAAGATACATTCTACACCCTTTTGTACAAAAAAAGTGAGGGTGTGCTCACATTCCGATTCGAGTAAAACTATGTGAGTAAAGCTTGGCAAAATTCTATGGTATTTCGACTTGTCCGGTAAAAATCCAGTCACGTTGCTAGAAACACCGTAACCCTCTAGGCTCATCGGCGTCGTCCACTCCTCCTCCTCGCATGAGGCGCCGTGGTCGCCGCTGTCCCTACAATTGGCGGCGCCAAGCACGCCGTCCACGCTAAACTTGGTGTGATCCAAATTGAAGCCGGTAAATCTAGCCAAGAATGCATGATTGGCCATGCATCTCCAAGGTTCTGCATACTCCTCTTCTTAATGTTCCAGATACCAAGGTCCTTTCGCAACATCCGCTGATTCGTTAGAGGGGCGTAGTCGTCCGTGAGATAGATGCAGTTTGGTTGTAATGTTGTGTCCTTGGTCGAGAGGCACACAACGGCATTGAAGATTGTGCAGTCTCCAATGTCCTGAAGCTCTACCAGTTTCTGCCTGTCCATGTCAACCCTGAAGACTAGGGCCTCTGTCGTGTTAACCTCATTACTAGGCAGCTCCTTAGCGTCAATGTGTTGTTGGTCATCGATGACGGTTTCACTAACCCTGTCGCTGCCATTTTTGTTTGCCAATTACCAAGAAAGGCTTTCGCCCCGCTTTATAAATAAAGCAAACCGCCAAGAGCACATACAAGGACTAGTTCAGAACACACACACCCAAGTCTCACAATAATAAATCCAGAGGTACTGCTAAGGGCACAACTCAACAAGCCCAAAACACACACGAAATAAGAGACAAGGCTCAGCCGGGGCCAAGGCTGGAGAGCAATAGACGACTAATCAGGCTCTGGTGGAGGCGGCGGTGGGGGCGGCGACAGGCGGACGGCCATCAAACGGAGGTCGGCGATGAAGGCGGAGATGGCGTCCCGATCCCGAGGACGGCTAAGCGGCTGCCAGAGCTGCAAGTAACTAGACAGTTTGAAGAGGGCGTCAGTAGATCGTCGAAGAGGGGAGCGCTGAATCACAAGCTTATTGCGAATCGTCCAGAGCGTCCACGCAAGGACCCCAATCTCAAGCCACCTAATGTGGCGAGAGGACAGCGGGGAGGCCTGTAGTTCGGCGAAGAGGTCGGGGAAGTTGGAGTGGCACCAATCCCCACCAACCGCCTCTCTAAAGCAGCTCCACACGAACTGAGCAGACACGCAGGAGAAGAATATGTGGTTCGATTCTTCGGGGGTATCACAAAGGGGGCAAAGGCCAGAGCCCGGGCCATTACGCCTGCGGACCTCAACTCCAGACGGGAGCCGACCACGGATCCATTGCCACATGAAGATCCGGATTTTAAGGGGCAAGCGAATGGACCAAACCGTCTGGAGGGGCGGCGGGGCGGAGGAAGGGGCGATAGCCGCGTACAGGGACTTGGTGGAGAATTGACCCGAAGGCTCAAGGCGCCACCAAACCTCATCCGGGCCAGCATCGACAGTCGGCTCATGGAGAGCAATACAATCAAGAAGCTCATGCCAGACGGCCACTTCCGGAGGCCCAAATGGCCTCCGGAACGCGAGGCGCCCTAAGTCAATAAGGGCCTGTTGAACTGAGATTGTAGGGACGACAGCGATGGAGAAGAGGTCGGGAAAGCGGGCCGCGAAGGGGGCGTCACCCGCCCATCGGTCAAACCAGAACAAGGTCGCTGCTCCCGATCCGACCGAGATGGAAGTCCCAATGCGGAGGACGGGGAGCAGTTGGATGACCGACTGCCAGAACTGGGACCCACCCGACCGTTGGCAGAAGGCCAGAGGTTGGCCACGCAAGTATTTATTCCGGATGATGTCTAACCACAGACCGCCATGCCCTTGTGAGATGCGCCAGAGCCAGCGGGAGAGGAGGGCAATGTTCATGCGCTTCGAGCACATGATGCCAAGGCCTCCTTGCTCCCGGGGCTTGCAGATGTCGGGCCAACTAACCATATGATACTTCTGCTTGTTATTGTCCCCAGCCCAATAGAAGCGAGATTGGATTTTAGCGATCTCGTGATGGAGGGTCTCGTGGAGGCTGTAGAAGCTCATAAGGAATAGGAGGAGACTAGAGAGCGAGGAGTTGATGAGAATCGTCCGGGCCGCCTTCGAGAGCCAACGACCCTGCCAAGGCTCAATGCGCGTTTGCAACTTGGTTACCGCAGGACGAAGGTCCGCCACAGTGAGCCGAGAGTCACTAATGGGCGTTCCCAGGTAGGTCGTTGGGAGGGAACCTAGGCGGCAATTGAGGCGGTTGGCAATGTCAAGGGCCTCAGCCGGAGAATAGCCCATCACCATCACATCACTCTTGTCGAAGTTGATCTTAAGACCAGACATTTGTTGAAAGCAGAGGAGGAGGAATTTAAGGCTAGCGATGTCCGAATCCGAGCCTTCGACCATGATGATGGTGTCGTCAGCGTACTAGAGCAGGGAGATGCCAATGCCACTGGTCAAGTGGGGGGTGATCCCACGAATATGACCCGCGGCCTTAGCCTTGTCCAGGATGGCCGCAAGAGCATCGACCACCATATTAAATAGGAACGGGGAGAATGGGTCACCTTGCCTCACCCCGCAGTAAGTGGGGAAGTAGGGGCCGATCTCCCCATTGATGTTGACGGCCGTGCGACCACACGAGACCATCTGCATAACCCGCGTCACCCAACGGTCATCGAAGCCTTTCCGCAGGAGAACTTCCCGAAGGAAGGGCCAACTAACAGTGTCATAGGCCTTATGGAAATCGATCTTCAGGAAGACCGCCTTGAGGTGCTTGGAGCGGACCTCATGGAGGACTTCGTGAAGGACCAGCACCCCATCCAGAATATAACGGCCTTGGATGAAAGCCAATTGGTTGGGGTGGGTAATATGGTCTGCGAGCAGGGTCACCCTATTGGCGTACCCTTTAGCCAGAATCCGGAAGATCACGTTAATCACCGTGATTGGGCGGAACTGACGAATGTCAGAGGCACCAGGAACCTTGGGGATGAGCGAGATCGTCCCGTAGTTAAGGCGCCCAAGATCGGTGGACCCAACGTAGAACTCGTCGAAGATGGCCATGACCTCCGGCTTGATCACATTCCAGAAGCTCTGGAAGAACTTAACTGGAAGGCCATCCGGGCCAGGGGCCGAGGCAGGGTTCATGCCCTTGATGGCGGCCTAGACCTCGCCCTCTGAGAAGGGGGCCATAAGAGCCGCGTTCTCAGGCTCGGAAACAAGCTGGCGACCGGACCAGCAGTCAGGGGCCAGAGATAAGCCGCTCCGAGGAGCGGCTGTGAACAGGGACCTATATAAGCCGTCGATGTGGGACCTAATGTCCCGCGGGGACTGCAGGAGGGTCGAGCCATCCCAAAGGAGAGGGATGGTGTTGCGCCTACGTCGGCCATTAGCAATGGCTTGGAAATATGCCGTATTCGCGTCTCCCTTCAGGACCCATTTCCGAGCACCACGCAAACGCCAGTAGGCCTCTTCATCGGCGTAGATGATAGAGAGCTGATCTTCCAAGTCGTAGCGGGAGAGCCACTCCTCGGGAGAAAGGCCGGTAGCATCGGCACGCAGGTCCAAGGCTTGGATCACAGACAGTAGAGCCTTCTTACGCTCGCGGAGGTCACGCCCCAGGTTGGCGCCCCACCCCTTCATGAACTGTCGGCCTCGCTTGGCGCAGACGTGCCAAGAGTCGACAGCGGAGGGAGGGCGAGCAAGAGACTGCGAGAAGGCGCGAGACTCCAACCAACGGGCGTCGACCGCGTCGATGAAGCCAGCTTGGGACAGCCAAAATGTCTCAAACCGGAAATGGGGGGGAACCGGGGGGCGTTCATCAGCGGAAGACAGAAGGAGGGGGACGTGGTCGGAGCCAATCCGAGTGATGGCCCGGAGGGAGGCAAGGGAGCAACGGAGGTCCCATTCCTGAGAAACTAGGACCCGGTCCAGGACGGACTGGGTCGAGGCAGCCTGACGGTTGGTCCAGGTGAACCTGGCACCAACCCAGTCAATCTCACGGAGGCCAAGATCAGCAATGCAATCGTTGAACATTTGCATAAGGGCAAAGTTGACGTTGGCATTGCTCTTGTCCTCCGCGAACCTAAGGAGATTAAAGTCACCCCCACAACAACCGGCAGCGA
Source organism: Triticum aestivum (assembly GCF_018294505.1). NCBI lineage: Eukaryota > Viridiplantae > Streptophyta > Magnoliopsida > Poales > Poaceae > Triticum > Triticum aestivum. Next base: position 537,822,502 of record NC_057799.1, read on the forward strand.
CGCAGCCGACACCTTCCGGTGAAGCTCCTCGAGGAAGGAGGCGGAACGGCTGTGGTCGGCAGGGCCGTGGACAATAATGACCTCCCACTTGAAGTTAAGGGAGCGTTCAAAGATCTCCATGCTAACAAAGAACTGACCCCGGTCCATACTACCCACCTCGAAGGTGGCATCCTTCACACCTAACAGGATGCCACCGGAATGGCACGCGGTCCCACTAGAAGGGAGCCAATGCCAGGCGAACAAGTGGGAGCTCAGGCGGTCAAGCTCCGGGAGGGAGAAATCCGTACGCATGGTCTCCTGGATGGCCACAATATCAATGTGTTCGTCACGCATGTACTCGATGAGTTGGCGGCGGCGGCCATCATGGCCGAAACCGCGGATGTTCCAGAAGAGGGCACGCATCACGCAACCATTGAGGGGCTGCTTGACCCCAGGACACGAGATGCGCTTTGGGCGCGGAGAGCGGCAGTCCGAGAACGGGTACGACCCCGAAGCTCGGCGGCGGTCAGGGGGGAATTCCACCAATCCTCCGAGGAGGGGGCGGCATAGGTTCCGCCGACTCGGACGACGAGTCGGGGGGCAAGAGCAGGGCTGCTCTAGCCGCAGCCAGCCTCCCGTCGAGGATCTCGCGGGCCCTAATGGCCTCGATCTGGGCTAAGGGGGGGCGACCTCCCCCCTAAAGATGATCGCGGAGTCGGTCGCGATCTTCACAAGGTTCCCAAGCGGCACCGACTCGAGAGCAGAGAAGGAACAAGTAGCTGCCGAGGGGGGAGGACTGAAGGGGTACCTGGCTCCAGGTTCCGTGTAGCGGCACGAAGCTCTGCCCGCTCGCGGATGGGTAGCGTCGGGCAACCCTCCGGGTGCGCCGCGTCCAACCGAGCACTCCAGCGAGAAGCAGTCGCCGGAGAGGAGACCGAACGGGCGCGCCGAGAGAAGGCCACGACGCGTGGAGGCGGAGGTGGGGCAGCCAGGGGGTGGTCACCTGGGACTCCCCGTCCAGGCCAGAGACCGCAGCGGGGAGTAGCTGAAGAGCCAGGGTCGGAGTGGAAGACGGCGATGGCATCGTTGTCGGGGATGATGGTGGTGGAGCAGAGTCGGTGACGAGAGCAGCGGCCGGAGGCGGCAGGGCGGCCCGCGGGGCGACGTCGGGAGCGGCGCCGGGGGAGGGAGCAGGGGCGGCCACCACGCCCCCAGGGAGCGGTGAGGGCGGGTCCTGGATCACCGACCCCGTAGGGAGGAGAACCATGTCCAGGACCGGCCCGTCTGGAGCGGTGGAGATAGGGGAGCGTGGTGAGGAGGCGGGGCAGACGACCAAGCCCACGCTGGAGGCGTCGTTGGCGGCAGGGGACTCGGCCACCGGACCGAGGAGGGCCTCGAGGAGGGGACCGCAGCCTGGCGCCCATGCCCCCCATCGGCCGGAGGCGAAGGCGATCGGGACTGCGACCGGGAGGGCGAGTCATCCGAACCCTCCCCGTCCTCCGACCGGCGGGAGCGGGGGCGGTGTCGGCCGTGGTAGTCCCCACCAGTCCCCGGGTTGCCGCCAGGAGGCCCATCGTCGGTGAAGCGGGGGCGGCCGACGTGGTTGGGGGGCTCGGGGGCGATGCGGAGGTCGTAGCCCTGGTCGTTGAAGAAAACACGAACGGTGACATGGAGCTTGGAGGAGTCTAAGCACTTGACCTTGACCCGGACCTCCTCCTCCTTGCGGAGGGAGAGCTCGTCTACCACCACCACCTTGCCCAGGACCCTGGACATCTGGCGGATGACGAGCTCTGACCGGGCGATGTCGGGGAGACCACCCACAAGGAGCCAGGCGGTATCCAGAACAACCACCGCAGGGGCGTCGAGGACCGGCTCGGTGATGTTGACGACAAGCTGGTTGAGGGCGAGGGTGATCCGGCCACTACGAGTGGCGTAGCCGTAACTGACGGTGTCGGGGAAGATCACGGTGAAGATGTGGCCGGCCGTGGGAGTGACCGCCCAGTCCCACTGGCGACGGTATAGGTGGTTGAGCTCGGCCTCAATCATCTCCGGGGATGCCACCCCGTCGACCACCGTAACGATCGCCTGAAGGGAGGGGGTGGGCGGGGGAAGATCTAGGACCTCAAGATAGAAGAAACCAAGCCCCTCGATGCCGTGGCCGTACATCATGAGTTCGGACGTCACGGGACGATCCGGGCACAAGAGAGCGGGGTGCCCGGGGTCCGTGCAGATGTACCAGCACTGAGGGTTGGCATAGTTGACTTGCGAGTGTCCCGCCACCCCGCAGTTGAAGCATGGGGGGTGAGGGAGGTTGGAGACGGGGCCCGGGGCGGCGGAGGCGCCCGGGGCCGAGGAAGGGGGGGCGGCCGGGTTGCCACGGCCCTGGCCGCGGCGCTTCTTCTTCTTGGCAGGGCCTTGGCGGCCGCGAGAGGGAGCGCCGCCCGAGGTGGCAGCCGTGGCAGGGACCGAGGGGCCGGAGGCATGGGGCGGAACATATTTCCGGGTAGCCGGCGCGGAGGGAGGAGCTTGGACGCGGGGGGACGGGGGGTGAGCAGCACGAGCCGGGGACGGGCTGCGGCGCCGACGAGGCGCCGGAGATGGCGAGCGGCGGCGCGGCCTCCAATCCCCCGAGGCGGCAGGGCGAGGAGAGCGTGAGCGGCCCCGAGCATCGCGGCGAGCCGGGGAGCGGCGGTCGTCCCGGCGGCCCCCGCGGAGCTCACAGAGCTCACGCCGGAGCTCCTCCTCGCGGCGGAGGGCGTCGGGGGAAGGGCGAGGGGCGTCACGGTGATCCTCCGCACGCCTCTTGGGCCGGGACGTCCCGTCCTCCCAGTCCCGGGGCATGGCCGAGCGCGGCGGGGGAGGAGGAGACGCGGGGGGAGGAGAGCGACGGCGGAGGGCGAAGCGGTCGGGGGAGGCGCGAGGGCGGGACGAGCGGAGTCGAGGGTGGCGGCGGAGGGAGGGAATGAGGTGGATGGGAGGCCTCCAGGGAGCTAGACCGAGTTGCCCGGGGTAGTGGGCCTAGGGCACGGGCGTGGCCCGGGAGAAGCCATCCAGCCCAACGGGAGGGGCGCGGGCCCAGAAGGGGGACAGGCCAGTTGGGCCGGCGCGCGGCCCAGAATGCCCATCCCGGGCGGGCCACAACCAGCAAGTGGGGGGGGGAGGCGCATCCCGTAGGGTTTCTCCCCGGGGAGCGCACCACCGCCGCCGCCGGCGAGCCAGAGGGGGAGGCCGGCCACGAACACCGCCGGGGATGGATGACAAGTAGGGCCAACGCGGATGAGCCGAAGGACGTAATGAAGGGGCGGAACGGCGACGATCGTACGAGCGGAGCCGCGGGGGGCATGTCACAGCGAACCGCCGGCGGGGCAGGGGGAAACTCCGGCGAGCAACGAGCGGCCGGTCGGCGCCAGGACGAGCTTGCGCATCCCAGCTCAGAGCGGCTGACCACACCCCAGGCGGAGCCGCCGGCGGCGAGCTCCGCCTACCCGCAAGGACGCACCTTGCATCCCATACACCCGAGACGAGCTCGAGGGCGGAGTCGGCGACTGCAGCGGCCGTGAGCCGGCGACCGAACCCCGCACGCGGGGGGCTGGGCCACCGGCCCTGCAGGGCAGAGCAGCGCGACGGGGAGCGGAGGCCTGGGGAGAGGAGGCGCCGGCCGGAGCGGGGAGCGGCTCCTCGTCGGCCAAGTCCGCCCAGCGGATGCGCGGGGCCAGAGCAGGGGCGGGCGAGGGGGACAGAGGTCCGGGAGCGACGCCGGGGACCTGCGGGGCGGAGGGAGCCGGAGGAGCGGAGGGGGGCGCGGCCACCGGGGAGACGACGGAGCACGGGGAGGCGGCGGAGGCGGCCCCCAGCGTGGGCGGGGGCGGGGCGCCAGCGCAGTCGCCAGAGCCCGAGAGCGCCATCCCCTTCGAGTTCTACATACCACAAGAGACTACCAAAATGATGACATGTTCTCTGTTTGCCAATTCAATGCCATCATCGATCACATAGTCCGCAATGTCTTTGTATGTCGTGCGATTCTTGAGTGGGGTATCTATGGTATGCCGCATCCTCCACACCTGCAGGAGTTCGCCCGATGGCGCGACGACGAGGTACATATCGGCAATCCTCAATATCATTGTGGAACGCATGGTCACCCTCACCCTCGGCCGAGGCCCATTGAGATCCACAGCACTGATAGAGGCAGTATTATGTAGAACGTAGAACAGGCCGTCCTTATCGTTGTAAAGAACATCACTGACAACACCGGTTTGACGTGTTTGAAGGTTGGGGAGCAATGTCCACCGCTTATCGCCCGGCTTGGCAAACGAGAGCACCGAATCTGGATTGTGCATGATCAGGACAGTGCATGCAGTCACCTCGGCTGCGGAGGAGATGGTTTTTTTATCTTCCCCTGGCGGCTCTCGTCTAGGGTTACAACTCCTCCGGTGGCGATACCGAGAGTCCGTATCGAATTCCATCTGCCTCCTACCTATCGTCGGCAAGGTCTCGGCTGATTAAGGGGATAGCCTCGCTATCTACCTGGCCTCGATTACAGCCGAGCGACGTGGGGTCTTTTCTAGGGTTCGTGCAGCAGGCCGAGTCTTAGGGTTCCGGCATGGCGGGTTCGGGTTCCCAATCATCAGCAAACAGTGCAACGCCGATGGGACAGTCAGCGGGTGTGGATGAGATGATCGGACGACTGAATCTCCAGGAGAGAGAAGAGGATGATCTGAACTTTGATGAGGAATTCCCAGATGAAGTGGAGGAAGCTGAATTCATGGCGCTTGCTACTGTTCATATGAATAAACCTTTTAGTAGAGGCTCCTTCTATGATACGATGAAGATGGCATGGAGCCTGGCACAGGGGGTAACCTTTAGTGCCCTCGGGGAGAATTTGTTCGCGCTCACGGTGAACTGCTTGGGTGACTGGAAGAGAGTAACAGAGGAGGGGCCATGGTTATTCCGGGACCATGGAGTCTTGATCGAAAAATATGATGGATACTCAAGATATGAAGAGGTGATCCTGGACAGATTGGCTGTGTGGGTGCAGATCGTTGATCTTCCCCCTTTGTATAGGAAGGATCCTGTTATACGATCTTTGGCCAAGAAGATCGGCAAAGTGGAGTCAGTAATGCTTAATCCTAGGTGGGGTAATGGAAGGATCGTCCGAGTTAGAGTAAAATTGGATGTGAATGAGCCTCTAGTGTGCTGGGTATCTATTACCAAGGATAAGAAGAAAGTGTTCTACTCTGTCTTGTATGAAAAGATGCCGGTCTTCTGCTATGTGTGCGGTCTGATGGGGCACACATATCTTGAGCATGGTAATGGGAAGCACAGCCCGGAGAATATGGACTGGGGTGAATTTATACTAGCACCAAAGCCTGGATCAAGGGGACAGGGACATAACAGCAGGGGCCGCTATAAGGGACAATCTGGAGGAGGTGGTCGGGCAAACTATGAACCACAAGTGGATGAGGACCTTAGGGATACTGGGACCAGCCCGATTAAGGCCCAAAATAATATTGATGGTGGTAAAAATTCTGGGAGGAAAAGACTAACTTTTGATGAGAAGGGGTCGTCCCCCGGGCTGCAAACTACGGCTACAGCCGTTATTCCTGCTCTGGAAGCTACTACTGGTGCAACGACGGATGGTGGGAAACAACAGAAAGTGGGGGAAAATAGTCAGAGGGAAGGAGACGATGGAGACACCTCCTCGCACGACTCCAAGCGCTCAAAGAAGGATGATCTGGTTGTGATGGATGCCAGCCACAATTTATCGGCGAGCCCCGAAAACGGGCTCGACTGGTTGCAATGAAACTCTTAAGTTGGAACTGCCGCGGGATGAGGAAGCCCGCGGCAGTTCGAGCGCTCTTGGGGGTCCTTGAGCGTGTAAAACCGGATGTGTTGTTCCTGTCTGAGACACATTTGGATAGAGCTAAGGCAGGGAAACTAATGAGGCGATTGGGTTTCGAGGAGATGGAGGTATCAGAAAGTGATGACAGAAGTGGGGGATTGGCAATGTTTTGGCAAACCAGCATGGGAGTCTCCTCACAGGAGGCACACACAAATTATATTGACATTCACATCAGAGAATCTAGTGAAGCGGGATGGCGCTTTACGGGGTTTTATGGTGAACCATGTGGTGATAGGAAACATTTGTCATGGGACTACATTCGTAGTCTGCAAGCAATGGTGAATCTGCCGTGGCTTATGGCCAGGGACTTCAATGAAATTCTGCATGCACACGAAAAAGAAGGGGGTGTAGCCCGATCACAATGGTGCATGCAAGCTTTTAGTGACACCCTACGTGACTGTAACCTTGATGATTTGGGTTACTCAGGAGACATATTCAGTTGGCGCAGAGGTCGTATTCGTGAGAGGCTGGATAGGGCAGTGGGAAATAGCTCTTGGGCCGACCTTTTCCCTTGCTTTGGAGTCTCAAATGAACCGTTCAATAAATCTGATCATCGCCCTATACTGATCGACACTGAATATCAGTTGGGGCTGCAGCCGAGGGGTCCAGTGGGACCAAGAAAATTTGAAGCAAGATGGCTTGCTGAAGAGGACGTGGACACTATTGTGCAGGAGGCTTGGGAGAGGGCAAAATCACTAGGCATCGAGCCGTTCTCACAAGTGACTAGTGATGTTCATCTTGCCTTACACAGATGGGACAAAGAAACTTTGAAAGGTCCACGGACGAGACTACGAGAACTCCAGAAAAAACTAAATGAGGTAATGTCGGGGCCGCTATCGGATGAGGCAGTTGCTCAACAACATGACCTACATCTGCAGATTGAAAACCTCCTTGAACAGGAGGAGATTTACTGGATGCAACGAGGCCGCGCAGATTGGCTTTGTCGTGGGGATCAGAATACTGATTTCTTCCACCGCGTGGCAACAGGGAGACGAAAGAAGAATTTCATTAAATGTTTGAAGGATGATGCGGGAAATTGGTTAGAGGACCAGAACCAAATTAAGATGCATGCGGCGTCTTATTTTTCCTCTTTGTTCACATCGGGTGTCCTGGAGCCCGACCAAGAGGTGATAAATAAAGTGCAACCGAGGGTTTCAGAGGCAATGAATGAAGAGCTTAATAAACCCTATACGCGTGAGGAAGTGAAAAAAGCAATGTATAGCATCGGTGATCTGAAGGCGCCTGGCCCGGACGGGTTGCACGCGGTATTTTATAAGAGGTTTTGGCACATTATTGGAGAAGATTTAACTGACGAAGTTTTGCTGGCAGTGAACACGAGGAAAATCCCAGAGGGCTGGAATAATACTACCATCGTACTGATCCCGAAGGTGGTGAGCCCTGAGGCGATCGCAGAATTCCGGCCTATCAGCTTATGTAATGTTGTTTACAAGGTGATCTCTAAGCTTTTGGCCGACAGGCTCAAGTTTCTTCTGTCAGAAATAATTTCTCCAAACTAAAGTGCATTTGTCCCGGGACGGTTGATCACGGACAACTTCTTGGTGGCTTTTGAATCTTATCATGCAATCAAAAAGAAGATAAAAGGAAAATATGGAGTTTGTGCGGTCAAACTTGACATGCACAAAGCATACGATAGGGTCGAGTGGGTGTTCCTAGAGAAGGTACTCCTCCACTTGGGTTTTTCTGTGGCTTGGGTGACACTTATTATGGAATGTGTGCGGTCTGTTAAATACCAGGTGCGAGTGAATAATTCCCTTTCAGATTATTTTGTGCCTACTAGGGGGCTCCGACAAGGAGACCCGCTGTCACCCTATTTGTTTTTACTATGTGCCGAGGGTCTTTCAAGCCTACTTATGCATGAGGAGGAGAATGGAAATTTGTTGGGGGTTAAGGTGTGTAGGGATGTGCCGGCAGTGTCCCACCTTTTGTTCGCTGATGACTCACTCGTTCTCATGAGGGCGGACGCCACCAATGCAGCGAGTCTCCGCCGCGCACTTGATGATTATTGTGCAGCTTCCGGCCAGCTGGTAAGTGAAGCAAAATCTAGTATCTTCTTCAGCCCTTGCACACCAGTAGACACTAGGGCTGAAGTGTGCACGATCCTGAATATTATGGTGGAGGCAATAACAGATAAATATTTGGGTTTACCCCCAATTGTGGGGGTGGATAGAACAGATTGTTTTCAACACCTTGTGGATAGAGTTCTTAGCCGGATTAGAGGATGGAAGGAAAAACTACTTTCTTTTGGGGGAAAGGAAATCCTATTGAAAGCCGTCGTGCAGGCTATACCGTCATATGCAATGTCAGTCTTCAAGCTTCCCAAACAAGTGTGCAATGGGATAACTACTGCTATGTCCCAATACTGGTGGGGAGATGAGGATGAGAAGAAGCATATGCATTGGTTTGCGTGGTGGAAGATGTGTGTCCCGAAGAGAAATGGTCGCATGGGGTTCAGAGATCTACACTGTTTTAACTTGGCACTCTTGGCCAAACAATGCTAGAGACTAATAGCTGAACCGGAATCACTATGTGCTAGAGTACTCAGAGCTAAGTACTTTCGAGATGGGGACATCCTAAATTGCAGCCTCAAAAAAGGGAGTTCATACACTTGGCAGAGTTTATGGAGTGGTATCCAAACTTTCAAAAAAGGGTACATTTGGAGGGTGGGAGACGGCACCCAAATCAGCATATGGGATGACCCGTGGGTTCCTAGCAGCCCAAACAGAAGAGTTATGACAAGGAGAGGTAATATAATCATCACCAAAGTTTCTGAGCTAATTAACTTGGAGAGTAGAGAATGGGACGAACAACTAATCAGAGATATATTTTGGCCCGTTGATGCTCAAAGAATTCTGAACATACCCCTTGCCTTGGGTATGATGGAGGATTTCGTTTCATGGAATTATAACCGGACAGGGATATTCACAGTTAAGACCGCCTATCATATGGAGTGGGATCACCAGCATGGACGAAAGTTGAGGAGAACCAATTCTATGATCTCCGCAAGTACTAGTCCTATATGGAGTATTCTCTGGAAATTGCAAGTCCCAGCCAAAGTGAAAATTCACTACTGGAGGGCACTATATGGTGCAATACCCTGTCGGGGCATTATGGCTAATCGGCATATGATCACTAACTCACAGTGCCCTATTTGCGGTCTGGATTGTGAGAGTATCAGCCATGCTTTCTTCAAGTGTCAACGTGTTCAAGCTGTCTGGTGTGCACTGGGCATGGCAAACAGGATCAACGAGCTTTGCTCCCTCGAAAGGGAAGGTGCGGCAGTGTTGGCTGACCTACTTCTAACTCCTAATGTACCGGCACAGCTGCTTCCGAGTGTTAACTGTAAAGAGTTAATCGCAACGACAGTTTGGTACCTGTGGTGGGAACGGAGGAAGTTTACGCACGGTGAACAGCTACAGGATCCTACACGATCAGCACAAGCAATTTCGACGCTGTCCAAGAACTTCTCAAGAGCAAAGAAAAAGGGTCCAGGCCACATTGAGAGACATGGATGGACCAAGCCAAGTGAGGGATTTGTAAAACTCAACGTAGATGCCTCTTTTTCTGAGGACAGTGGTTCAGGGGGTTCAGGTGCAATCTTACGCGATGCTTCTGGATCTTTCATTGCAGCATCATGTAGCGACATTCGGTTCGTTGAGGACACGGCGACGGCGGAAGCCCGAGGGCTCCGAGACGGCCTCATTCTCGCAAACGACATGGGCTGCAACAAACTGGTGATTGAGGCCGACTGTATGGAAGTGATCCAAGTGATGCAATCTGGAGGCAACTCGCTTGGACCGGCAGCAGCTATTTATGAGGAGTGCGCTTTTATTTGTCGTAATTTTGCTTCAGTTAGTTTTCAACACTGCCCTAGGGAAGCCAATATGGCGGCTGATATGTTAGCTACTTTGTCGGAGGACTCGCGAACCATTGTATGGCAGTCCGAGCCTCCGGGTTTTTTGTTAGACATTTTGTCAGAAGATGTAGCCCTTTTTGCTCATGAAATATAAACCGCCATGATGGCATTTCCCTCAAAAAGAACATCACTGACACGACCGGTTTGAAAGTTGGGGAACAATGCCCATCGCTTATCGCCCGGCTTGGCGAACGAGAGCTTCGGACTCGAACTCGGGTAGTGCAAGATCAGGACAGTGCATGAGGTCACCTCGGCTGCCGGGGAGATGGCGACCCGGATATTCTCCGAATCTCGTGCCCAGAGGACGTCGGTTTTCGGGTCTCCGTTCTCGCCGTCACTGTCGAGTTCGAAGACATGCTTGCCTTCATGGTCGTAGAAGTTTTTACCGCGGACCCGGACCATGATCGTATTGACCGGCGGGAGCGCGGCCTGGACGCCGGTGGCGGGGTTGAAGAGGTACGGGTCGCCGACTTCATCGGCAGCGGACACCCAGCCGTGGCACGAGAAGACGAAGCCCCGCTTCTCGTGCGGCGGGCCGGGGAAGGGGACGCGGAAGGTGGCGCTGGTGGAGGGGCAGTACAGGGCGGCCTCCTTGGGGCCGTACTCGTCGCAGGCGTAGAGCAGGCAGAAGGTGTTGTAGGCGTCGCGCCAGGACGTGCAAACGGCGCCGGAACGGACGAGGTTGGGGATATCCAGCGCCGCCATGATGGCCAGCAGGAGGTCTTGCGGCAGGGCAGACCAATCGGCGGCGGCGGCCGCATCTGGCGGGGCGATTGACCTTCGTTGCCAGACTACTGCGTCGACGGCGCCGGCGGACAATGTTACTGCTTCCATCGTTCCTGGTGCCCGACCACCGAAGACTAGCCCTAGTAGATCTTTATATATGCAAAAAAAAAGGAACTTTAGCCTGCTATACATTTAGTTTCCGTACCAGAATAGGCTTGGCCAGAGTACTAGTAGTAAGAGCATCTATACCCGGATTTGGTAAATCCGGGCCCTCAAACGCTCGCGGAGGCGGCGCTCGGACACTGACCGGGCACTTCTCAAATCGTGTCGTCTCCATCCGTGTCTCTCATATCTGAACCCCTATATCCATACCATAGCATGCAACGTCGATCAAACTACGTAGATCAACTTCAGACATAAAATTGCACAATAGTTCACCAAAAGATCCACCAAAATTCACACAAACAACTGATAACTATATACTCCCTCCGTTTTTATTTACTCCGCATATTAGCTTTGGTCAAAGTCAAGCTTTATAAACTTTGACAAAGTTTATAGACAAAAATATTAACATGTACAATAACAAATCAATACCATTAGATTCATTATTGAACGTACTTTCGCATCATATAGATTTGTTATTGTAAATATTTATATTCTTTCCTATAAACTTGGTCAAACTTTACGAAGTTTGACTTCAGTCAACTCTAATATGCAGAGTAAATAAAAACGGAGGGAGTACTACATTTAAAACTTGAAATTAAAATCAACTTCACCACTTCAGGGCCGGCCCTTTCCCCTCTGGTCGCCTACGTAGTTGTACCCATCGTCGGCTGGTGGAGGATCATCCGATTCGTCGGAGGAGGAGCCATCGTCGTTGGAGGAGGAGGAGTCGACGACGACGAGGCCCTTGAGGCGCTGGACGGCCTGGTCCTGCTGGAGCCTGAGCTTGGCTAGCCGAGCCGCCTCCTTCGCCTTCTCGAACGCCTTCCGCTCGGACTGCTCGATTGCACGGGCCGCCTGTCGGAGCTGCCCATGGCCCGGGAGGGGCTAGCGCCGGCGTCCGAGATGCGTCGACGAGGAAGCTGCGGCTGCAGATCCGGAGCTGCCCCCGGTGTCCACCTTGGACCGCTCCAAGGCGATACGGAGGGCAAGCTCATACTCCGGATCCACCTCTTCGTCGGAGCGGCTGCCGGAGCTCGACATTGCGCCAGATTCGATCGGAATCGGTGAGAGAAGAGGAGAGGAAGGAGCGAGAGAGGAGAGTGAGTGAGCTAGGGTTTCGGAAAGATGAGGCCGATGGTTTTTTTTGTCGGACATTCGTGGGGTCGGTGATGGCCGGGCTTGTCAGGCAAACGCGGACCTATGCGGCCATATCCGCCCCATATTTGCGCTGGATATGGGGGTGCTGGTCAGTCCGGGCGTTTGAGGCTCGTTTGAGGTGTCTGCCTGGGTCAAAAAAACATGACCGGGCAGCCCACCCGGACCTATGCGGCGGCTTTGAGAGGTCCGACTGTAGATGCTCTAAAATTGCCAAGATGGAAAGGATTGCATGTTAGCTGGCTGTAGGATTGCAAACAAACTAGTCTTAGGGCATCCCGGGAACCTCGAACCGTACGCAATTGCCCGACCCGTGGCGTCTGGACGTGTTTTGACATCCAATATAGTTCTGTATCAATGCATTTGATGGTTTAGATGATATTTTTTCCACAAACGGCCCGGGGGGGGGGGGTATGCGGGCGTGTGGACCGCTACCACGTCCGCTTCCGACAAATCTGGCCCACCCAAAAACCCTCCTCGCCCTCCCGCGCTTTCGATCCAACGCACGTGCCACTTTCCGCGTCGCATTCATGCCGGCCCAGAGCACGTAGCAGCCGACATTGAAGCCGCGGGACGTGACCGGATGGGTGGGCGACGCTGACCGACGCCACCTCTCGTGTGTTGCCGGTTCAATGCCGATGTTGCATCCCGAGAAACCAACTCTTGCTGCTTCGCCGCATTGAATTGACCTGATCGTCCCTTTGCATGGCCTGGACGTGGCTGTATAAGATGTGCTCTGGCGATGCACATCCGCAGCTCCTCCCATTCGATCCCCTCCTCCTCCCTGATCCCCTCCAACTCCGGCGACGCCTAAGTATTGGTTCTCTGTGCCAGCTGGCGGCGGCAATAGATCGTCGTCTGGCTCATTGCGTCGCAACCCTCGCTCTGGGCCCCTCGGCCTCCACGGCTGCCGGCTCCTTTGGCAAGGAGGAAATTGTCATCTCCTTTGGCGAGCAGGAGCATCAGCCATCGTAGCAGCAGCCGCGCCTCCTCGGGAGGCCGTTGTGACCGATGAGAATTTCGTCCGTGAGATGGAGCTGATGATAGAGCGCTCGCTCCGGGAGCATGGACCGACGCCCTTTCGCCGGCGCGGCCCGTCAAGGAGGAACCGCCGTCCATGCCGCATTACTGCGTCAAGGATAAACCTGCGTCTCCTCTCCGATGCGTGAAGGAGGAGTCGGCTTCACCCCACCCAATGTAACCACGGCGGCGTCCAGTTCGGACATCGCGTCAAGGACGAGCCGGCATCACCGTTAGCAACAACGGCATCCTGATCGGGCGTCGCGTGAAGGAGGAGCCACCGCCGCCGCCACCGCACAACCGCTACACACGCATCGACAGGCTGGCCTCACCTCCTCACCGCAACCGGCGTGGCCAGTTCATCAAGGACGAACTGCCGTCGGCGATCGCCAAGGCCCGCGGTGGCATCCTCCATTACCTCAGCGGCGGCAGTCCCTCGGGATCATGGGCCATCGTCTCTCTCGAGGAGCGGGTGGGAAGGATGCAACATGGTACGAGCAGCGCAACGCCGCCTGCCGCTCCGTGTTTGCCAAGTCGGACGCGGCGCCAGACTAGGTCCTCAATGACCCTGGCCTCGCCACCTGGGCCCTCGACCGCTCCATCACAACCACTGATACGACCGCGAGGCGTCGCACTGCCTTGGCGGCGAGCTCGCCAAGATCGGCGAGGAGTGATTGCTTAGCGACGCCTCCGTCAATGCCGGCAGGGGAAAAGGCCGCCGCCAGAGCTCCGCATGCGCTATCGGCATTGGCCGCAACGGCCAACCACACCACGCAGGAGGAAGCGGTGTGGCACCTCCACGAGCACCAGGCAACGGCCGGACAAGGCTGCCGGGGCGGACCGGTGCCCTACGCTGCTGGAGGGACGACGACGACGGTGCGGCCGGGCTGGGCGGCCATGCAGACGAGGTGGCCGTCTTGTACAAGCTTTACGATTTTTTAGTTTGAGTTAAACAACCAAAATATCGGCCGTTATCTGTACATTATGTCTGAACTTTAATAAAACCAATCGTATTTGATGAAATTTGTTTGGTTTGTTGAAATTTGTTTCAAAATGGATGCGGCTACGGTTGGATGGACGGCTCCAGCATCAGTGTTCGCAGACCGGCCCCCTCTATCTGCGGACGGATGTGCTGCCCAGTTTGGGGGTCGGCGTTCGAGATACCCTAAGGACAAAGTATTATGAGAACATTGTTGTCAAGGGAAAAATGTTGAACATAGACAAGATTTTGTATGTGAGACATGTAAAACATTATTTAGGCGCAAATATTTTATGGGTTTTTAACAATTGAGTTTCTAATATGAGTAATATCCATACCAGAACCGCTTGTCGTTTGCATTTGTTCACCCCCTGGCATGGTCAGAATGTCGAGCTCCCCAGTAATGTATTCGGTGGCGCCAGAATCTGCATATCAATTAGTATCAATACCATGTCCCCCTTCTCTTCATGGCCGCTCTCCTCATAGCGATGCCAAAACACCCTTGCACCATCGGCGTGATGCTTGAAGCAGATCTGGCACTCGGGGTAGTCCCATTCTTGGTGCTATGGTTGTTGTTGTGGCTGTTGATCGTAGCCGCCACAGCCACCACCACGGGCAGGAGAATAAGACGGACGATCACCATGGCTGCTCCCCTTGGTTCCTCACACGTGGTAACCCTTGCCGCGAGTTTGGACGCGCCCTCTGTAGGCCGCGTTGGCGGACGTGTGGAAGCCACCAGTGGGTCCATCACCCAACATGTCCATTATATGATCGAAGGTGGAAATCTATGAGAAAAGGTCATCAACAATGATGGAGTTCTTGATGGCACCGACCGCTGCAACTATGAGGTCATAGTGTAACGCCCACGATGCAGGTATATCTCCCACGTGTCGAGGCACGACTTAGAGGCATAACCGCATAGTGGTTTTGTCGCAAGAAGGGTCATCTTCACACAATCCCATGTAATGAACAAGAATGGGATAAAGAGTTGGCTTACAATCGCCACTTCACACAATACATAAATATAATTCATACATCATCCAAAATACACACATAGACCGACTACGGTCAAGATCCGAATGAAAATAAGACAACCCCAAATGCTAGATCCCCGATCGTCCCAACTGGGCTCCACTACTGATCATCAGGAAAAGACACATAGTAACGACCACGTTCCTCATCGAACTCCCACTTGAGATCGATCCCATCATCTGCACTGACATCGTCGGCACCTGCAACTGTTTTGGTAGAATCTGTGAGTCACGAGGGCTCAGCAATCTCACACCCGCGAGATCAAAACTAGTTCACAACATGGCAGTAATCTACAGGAGATGCTTGACAAAAGATGAACACTGAGCTACGGCTAGTTCACAACATAACAAGCTCAAACAAGCATGGCAAACGTACAAAAGATGACAGGTTCAAAGACTTAGTGAAATTACTGGACATGGCAGAAAACAGCATCAGGTAGCAATGTTCAGAGTACGAAATCAACATGCTACAGGAACTTAACATGGCAAAACAAGGCATGACAGTATTCTACTAAATGCATATAAGAAAAGTCTCTTACTGACCATAAGCCAAAAAGGACCAGAAGATATGATGGCAAGCATGTAAACATAGCAAGTTTCGTTATCAGGTTTCAGACTTCGCAGAAAACAGAGCATGGCAGAAATAATAATATGAAGGCCTCTTTGTGAGCTTGATGCACTCACTACAGAGCAATTCATGACAAAACAAGCATACCTACAGCAAGGTGGAAAGTTTATGAAGCTAACCATGGCAAGAACAAAAGCATAGCATATATGGACCAACTACAACAAGCTTGGCAAAATTGCATATCATGTTAAGAATCTGCCAGAAATATTTTATAGCAAAAGTAGAGCAAGATTGAGTCATGCTATGGCACTCCATAATTGCAAACAAGAGCAGGAATGGATCAATTACAACTATATCTACAAATAATCCTCACTGAACATCTCCAAAATATGCATGGATCTCTCTGTAGCATCAAGTTTATATGGCAACAAAATAACAGCAGACAGACTTGGAGAAAATACTAAGTCTCTGAAATCAGAAACATTACGGAGCCTAGTTTGCATGCTTGTGTTAGCCACCACAGAGATCACAAAAATACATGGCATACACCACTGGAAAGATGGCATGGCATACAACAGAACACATGTAGAGCTCATGCCCATAAGATGCACAGATTAAATGATACAAAAATGACAAATCTCCAAGTTCTGATAAGAACCAGCAGATAACAGCAACTAGCCCTCTTGCAACAGAGATGTGGGCATCAAGATGACCTCTAATGAACATGGTGCAATTGAACAAAATGTAGAGCATCACGAGACGAACAATTTGACATATTACACGCATGAAATGGAGCTATATGCAGAGAGTTATGCACTGATGAACATGGGCACTTATCATAAAAATTCATATGACTTGGCAATTTGGGGGGGGGGGGGTTCGGGAAAAGTCAACGTACAGTGAAACCAGATCCGATCGGGGGCTCGGGCTCCCGAGGTCGAACGAGGTCGGCGGCTGCTCGCCGGAGCTGGAGGGAGAGGGGCGCCGGCGATCGGCCGGAGGAGAGGAGGAGGGAGGCCGGGGCGCGGGACGCGGTCGCCGGCGGGCGGCGGCGCGGCGGCCGGCGACGAGGCGGCGCGGGCGGGCGCGGCGGCGGTGCGGAGGCCGGGTGGCGAGGCGGCGGCGGGGAGGCCGCGGCGGCGCGAGGAGGAGGGCGCCGGCTCGGGCTCGCGGGCCGGGAGGGCTCCCCGCGGGCTCGGGCGGGCCGGCGGCGACGGCGAAGGCGGCGGTGACACGTGGCGGCGGCGATGGGAGTGGACGTGTCCGGCTCCGCCCGGACGTGTCCGGCGGCGGAGAGGGAGCGGGTCTAGGGTTTCGTCTGCGTGCGTTTTTTGGGAGGGTCACATATAAATAGGTAGAGGGAGCTAGGAGAGTCCAAATGAGGTGCGGTTTTCGCCCACACGATCATGATCGAACGACCTACAGCATGGAAAAGAGTTTGGTGGGTTTTGGGCTGGTTTTTGAGGGGGTTTTGCTAGAACACACAGAAGGCATCTGCGGTTACCCGGTTAACCGTTGGAGTACCAAACGACCTTCAAATGGAACGAAACTTGACCGGTGGTCTCCGGGTGGTATACTAAGGCCACTTGACAAGCCTCGGTCCATTCCAAGAACGTTTGACACCCGCACACGAAAGAAAACAAAAGGGGTGCACCGGAGGAGATAGGAGCGCCGGATTGCAAAACGGACAACGGGGAAAATGTTCGGATGCATGAGACGAACATGTATGCAAATGCAATGCACATGATGACATGATATGAAAAGCATGACATGAACAAAATGCAAAACAAAAAAAAACCCGACCACGAAGGGAATATCATAGCACATAGCCGAAAATGGCAAGAGTTGGAGTTACAAATATGGAAAGTTACATCCGGGGTGTTACAACACTCCACCACTACGAGAGGATCTCGTCCCGAGATCTAGGATTGAAAGAACTCCGGATATTCGGAACGGAGATGGTCCTCGCGTTCCCAGGTGGCTTCCTGGTCGGAATGGTGCGACCACTTCACTTTCAGGAATTTGATTGACTTGTTGCGAGTCTTGCGCTCAGTTTCTTCAAGAATAGCAACGGGGTGCTCATGATAAGACAGATCTTCTTGGAGGTTAATCTCTTCGAAGTTGATGGTGCGCTCATGCGTCTTGAAGCACTTGCGGAGCTGTGACACGTGGAACACATCGTGCACGTTCGCGAAGTTGGAAGGAAGCTCAAGTTGATAGGCGAGGTCGCCTCTTTTGCCAATGATCTTGAAAGGACCCACGTATCTAGGGGCAAGCTTCCCTTTGATACCGAAGCGACGAGTGCCTTTCATTGGAGAGACGTGGAGATAGACATGGTCTCCGATCTCGAAAGCCAAATCACGATGCTTACTATCATAGTAACTCTTCTGGCGCAATTGCGCGGCTTTGAGATTATCACGGATGACTTTACACATTTCTTCAGCTTCAGTGATTAAGTCATTGCCAAGAAGTTGGCGTTCACCAGTCTCTGACCAATTAAGAGGAGTACGACACTTTCTGCCATAGAGAATCTCGAATGGGGCCTTGCCCGAACTCGCTTGGAAGCTGTTGTTGTAGGAGAATTCAGCATATGGAAGACAATCTTCCCATTTCATGCCAAAGGAAATGACACAAGCCCTGAGCATATCTTCAAGAATTTGATTGACTCGCTCGACTTGGCCACTAGTTTGAGGATGGAAAGCTGTGCTGAAGCGAATGTTTGTGCCCATGGCCTTCTGGAAGGAGTCCCAGAACTTAGAGGTGAAGATGCTTCCACGATCTGAAGAAATCAATTGTGGAATGCCGTGCAAGGAGACAATTCTGGAGGTGTATAGCTCTGCCAACTGAGCTGCTGTGATAGATTCTTTGATTGGAAGGAAATGAGCCACTTTAGAAAGCTTGTCGATGACAACGAAGATAGCATCATTTCCACGCTTGGACTTTGGAAACCAGTCACGAAGTCCATTTCGATATGATCAAACTTCCATTCTGGGATAGCAAGAGGTTGGAGGAGACCAGCTGGTCGTTGGTGTTCTGCTTTCACTCTTCGACAGACATCACATTCATTCACGAATTGAGCAATTTCTCGCTTCATTCGAGTCCACCAATACGACTGCTTGAGGTCATGGTACATCTTCGTACTTCCAGGATGAATGGAAAGAAGAGAATTGTGCGCCTCGTTCATAATGACTTTCCTTAGATCACCTTTAGGAACCACAATCCGGTCCTCGAAGAACAAAGTGTCTCTGTCATCAATGCGATAGCACTTGTATTTGGAAAGACCCTTGTCGATACCACGTTTTACCTTCTTCACCATGGCATCAAGAAGTTGTGCCTCACGAATTTGATCTTCCAAAGTAGGAGAGACTATGAGGTTGGCAAGAAAGCCTTGAGGAACAACTTGGAGATTCAGCTTGCGGAAAGCTTCACAAAGATCCGGTTGGAAAGGCTTGAGAATTAAGCTGTTGCAATAAGCCTTCCTGCTTAAAGCATCTGCAATGACATTTGCTTTGCCTGGAGTATATTCAATACTCGGATTGTACTCTTGAATCATTTCGACCCATCGAGTCTGCCTGAGGTTGAGGTTGGGCTGAGTGAAGATATACTTGAGACTCTTGTGATCGGTGAAAATGTCCACTTGTCTTCCCAACAAGAGATGTATCCACGTTATTAATGCATGGACAACTGCCGCCAACTCGAGATCGTGAGTGGGGTAGTTCTTCTCATTGGGCTTCAACTGACGAGAGGTATAGGCCACAACTTTCTTCTCTTGCATTAACACAGCACCGAGACCTTGGAGAGAAGCATCACAGAAAACTTCAAATGGCTTGGATTCATCAGGAGGAGTCAAGACAGGAGCTGTGACTAGTTTCTCTTTGAGAGTGTTGAAAGCAACATCACACTCAGGAGACCAGACATACTTCACATGCTTCTGGAGGAGGTTGGAAAGAGGCTTTGCAATCTTAGAGAAATTCTCAACGAATCTTCGGCAATAGCTTGCAAGACCAAGAAAACTGCGGAGCTGCTTGACATTCTGAGGAGGTTCCCAATTCACAATTGCGGACACCTTCTCGGGATTAACAGCGATGCCCTTGGCAGAGATGATGTGACCAAGGAAAAGAACTTCATCAAGCCAAAACTCACATTTAGAGAACTTCGCATAGAATTGATACTCTCTGAGCTTGTCGAGCACCAATCGCAAATGTTTGGCATGATCCTTCTTATTCTTGGAGAAGACCAAGATATCATCGAGATACAGTAGAACGAATTCATTGGTATAAGGGTTGAAGATGAAATTCATCATCCGAGAGAATATTGGAGGAGCATTGACAAGGCCGAAAGACACGACAGTATATTCATAAGAACCAAAGCTTGTTCTGAATGCTGTCTTGGGAATATCTTCTTCACGAATGCGAATCTGATGATAACCCATACGAAGGTCAAGCTTGGAGAAAACTTTAGCACCTTTGAGTTGCTCGAATAGCTCATTGATGTTTGGAAGTGGATACTTGTTCTTGATTGTCTTCTTGTTCAATGGGCGGTAGTCGACACAAAGTCGGTCCGTGCCATCCTTCTTCTTGACAAAAAGAACACCACAACCCCATGGAGATGAACTCGGTCTGATCAAACCCAGACGCTCTTGTTCATCGAGCTGTTTCTTCAATTCCTTCAGCTCGTTAGGTCCAAGCTTGTATGGACGCTTGCAAATGGGTTCAGTGCCAGGCTCTAGTTCGATAACGAACTCAACTGGCCGATGAGGAGGCATACCCGGAAGCTCTTCTGGAAAGACATCTTGGTACTCACAAACAACTGGAATTTGAGAGATGGCATTCAATTCGCCCTTCTCATTGAGAGAAAATAACCGAATGGTTTCATCACGAGCGGCATAAATGATGACATCCTCAGAAGAATGCGTCAATTGAATTTCCCTGGCAGCACAATCAAGTTGAGCCTTGTGCTTAGAAAGCCAGTCCATCCCGAGAATAAGATCAATAACCGAGTCACCAAGAACAATTGGAGAAGACAGAAATTTATAGTTCCCCATCTTGATGGAAACATCCGGAACTATCGAGTTGGCTCTCAGTGACTTCCCCGGAGAAACAACACCCAAAGGTTTATCCAGATAAGACCAAGTGAATTCATGCTTGGCAAAAAAAGGTCTTGACATGAAACAAAGCGATGCACCAGTATCAAAAAGAACTTTTGCAGGAATATCATTAACAGGAAGATTACCCATTATCACATCAGTAGATTCTTCCGCTTGAGCTGCATTCATCATGTTCACCTTTGCAGACTTTGGATTATGCTTGACCACTGCATTGCTGGAAGATCTGACAGGAGGAGGAGGAGGCAGACGCCTTTGGTTGAAACACTTGTTAGCATAGTGACCTTTCTGCTGACACTTGTTGCAAGTCACCTCTGAGAGTGGACGGTGATAAGGAGCATTGGACTTTGGAGCTTGATTCTGAGACTTGTTCTGATAGCCAGAGTTGGAAGAGTTGGAAGAACCATGGCCACCTTTGTTCTTCTGCTGATAAGGCTGACGAAACGGAGGAGGAGGAGGCAACCAGAACTTCTGTTTCTTAGCTGCCACAAGTGAGGAAGAAGAAGACTGAACTGCGTCTGTTGAGGATATAGACCTTAGAGTCACCCGCCAGGAGGGGCCGGGTTACTCATAATGGTCATCGCCAGAAGCCCGGCGCCAAGCTTGAAGACGGTGGGCCAAAGATGGGCTTAAGACCCGGATATGGCTTAAGGCCCGTAGTTACAATCATCATTATGGTAGAACCTGTAGTGTAAGGCAAGAATAGTTGAGAGTCCGAGCCGGACACTCTTATGAGCCGGCCGGGACTCTGAGAGCTGCTGGGTGTCAGCCTCCCTATATAAAGGGACGACCCGGCAGCGGTTTAGGGACAAGAAAGATCTCATCGAGAGCCAGGCATAGAAGTTAAGCTCCCTGGTCATCGAAACCCTAATCAATACCACCTCAACTGGACGTAGGCTTTTACCTTCACCGTAAGGGGCCGAACCAGTATAAACCCTCGTGTTCCTTGTCCCGTTAACCCCTTCAAGCTTCCTAGGGCGATGGCTCCACGACTAAGTCCTAGCTTGAGGACATCTGCCGTGACAATTCCACGACAGTTGGCGCCCACCATGGGGCCAGCGCACGGTGGATTTGAGTTCTTGAAGGGCAGCTTCGAAGGGCTCAAGGGATACGCTGTGGGCCAGATGACCAAGAGTCGTCGCGGCAAGCTCTACATCGACGATGCAAACTGGGGCCCCGACGCCGGCTCAATTGAGTACGGGTACCGGGTCCCCTTCGGCGGAATTCATGTTTTCATTGGCAAGATTGGTGAGCCGGGCCCTGAGCCGGATCTCTGCGCCGATCTCATCGAGACGGCTCAGCGTGCACGACCCGCCCGGGCCCGCCTGCCTTAAGGCATGCTTTTGTGGGATGTATCCATGGAGGGCTCTCTGATAGATCTGGATCTGGTGATGAGACGGCCGCCGGCTCTGACGGCGAGTCGTCCACAGATGAGTCAAACTCGTTGTATCAACTTCAAGATGGCAGGCTCATGGGTTGTTCCGATGGTGACAGTATTCCGGACCCGTTGGAGCCGCCAAGCCGGGTTGGAATCTTCATGGCCGGTGCGCAGCCTGTTCAGAACCCTGCTGCTGGAGCGGGAAACCCGGTGCCCTCGCCGGCTCAGGTGCTGATGGATCTCACGGACAAGATGACGGCCCTGTTGACCGCCGCGGTTGACCCGGCGGATCAAGCTCAGCATGATGCAGAGGTGACGCAGTTAAAGTTAGATCTAGTGAAAGCTAAGGAGGATCTGGCAGCGGAAGGGATCAGGATGGCTGCGGAGAGGGCGGCTCTCGACGCCCAAACTCAGTTGATCCAGGCGCAGTCCTTCCGGCTCATGATGGATCAGAACGCGTCCAATGAGGTCATGAGAAGGAGGCATCAAAAGGCCCAATATCGACTCCCTCCGGTTTACGATCCACGAAACCTCTTCAACACGCCAGGTGCAGGGTCTAGTAACCCGCCAGGGGTCATAGTGCCCGGGTCTGGGACCCCTATTCAGCCACAAGTGATGGGGCCTCCCCAGGTGCACCCTGCCCCGCCTCAGTACGTGCCAATACCACCGGGTCATTATGCTAACCCGCTGGAGAACATGGTCGCCGCGGCAGCACGGCTGGCGGCTCTCCCAATTGACGGCGACTCTCCGACGGCTATTGAAACCCGCCGGGTCAGGGAACTCCTTCAGACAGCACTGGCGCAGCAAGAGGCGTACTCCTACAGCCGGGACAGGATCCACTCGACCCCTCGTCCAGGCCGGAGCCCGGGTTACAGCAGACACATGGCCTCAGCGACCGGCTCAAGTAACGTCCGACGCCATGACCCGCCCCCTGGCCATGGCCCGGCTCATAACGGAGCCTTTCACGCAGCAGACCAAGACAGAGCGCGGCAAGAGGCGGAGCAGGTGCCTCAGTTGACGGCTTACCAGACTCCCCCGGCTTATCCGACGACTTCCGTCGACGTGGGTATCCCTACCAGGACTGGAGGTGTCCCTTGTTTAGTGCCAGCTCTCCGCAATGAAGGTCTACCCAAGGACTTCAAAGGCCCTAGGAAGGTGCCTAATTACACGGCTGACTTACAACCTGCAGCCTGGATCGAGAGTTATGAGATGGCCATGGAACTGCTGGAGGTCAGTGAAGCGGCAATGGCTAAGTACTTCACCATGATGTTAGATGGGACTGCCCGCACTTGGTTGAAAGGGCTACCACCGAATTCCATCGGGTCTTGGGCTGAGCTGAAGGCCCGGTTCATCCAAAACTTCAAGGATACCTGTAGGCAGTCTATGTCAATTGTGGATTTGACTAACTGTAAGCAGCAGGAGGGTGAGTCTACGACACATTGGGTTCGCCGGGTTAAGGAGATAATACATTCCTCTGATAAGATGGATGCCGGCTCTGCAGTCTTAATGTTGGAGCAGAATTGTCGTTTCGTGCCCCTGAAGATGAAACTCGGGCGGCTTAAGCGCGACTGCAATGATATGGGTACACTGATGGCGGCTCTTGTCAAGTACGCCGATTCTGATGGTACCAAGGACCCCGCTTCAGATGATGAAAGGACAGGGAAGGGAAAGAAGAACGGCAATGGCAAGGGTCGTCAGCATAACCCGGGGAACCAAGGAGGTGGCAAGCGCAAGGCCGATGGCAGCCTAGAGTTCGTAGCCAACGCCAGCTCACAGGGTAATAACCAGCGACGCAAGGGGAGGCCCCCTCCCCCAGCCGGCGGGTCAGGCCCGACGCTGGAGCAGCTGTTGAATGAGCCTTGTCCAAGGCATGGCTCTAGAGAGAAGCCAACTACCCATCTATGGAAGGATTGTGCAATCATGAAAGCCTTTAAGAATTACAATGGCCCGGGCGGTGGCTCAGGCGCCGGCTCAAACTCTAATCCTCAGAACGGTCAAGGGGGCTTTAATCAACAGTCTGGCCAGGGTCATCAACAGCAGCAGGGGGGTTATCAAACCAATCCAAAGCAGCTCAGCGGTGGACAGTATCATGTATCCACCACTAGTCTGTGTAAGCGAGATCAGAAGCTTCATAAGAGGGCTGTGAATGCTGTTGAGCCGGCAGTTCCACGCTATTTACGATGGTCTGAGCAGCCTATAGTGTGGAGTAGGGAGGATCACCCTCCCCGGGTGGATAATCCGGGTCACTTGGCCTTGGTGGTGGCTCCTCAGGTGGGAGGATATAAGTTCACTAAGGTGCTCATGGATGGAGGCAGCAGCATCAACATCCTCTATTATGAGACGTTTCGTCGTATGGGGTTGATTGATAAGAACCTCAGCCAGTCAAACACTATTTTCCATGGTGTGGTACCTGGTAAATCGGCTTATCCAGTCGGCAAGATCGAGTTGGAAGTGGCCTTTGGAGATGAGCATAACTACAGGGTGAAAAAATTGACCTTTGAGGTGGTCAAGATAAGAAGTCCGTACCATGCCATATTTGGGCGGCCGGCTTACGCCAAGTTCATGGCACGGCCGTGTTACGTGTACTTACAGCTCAAGATGCCGGGTCATAATGGGACCATTACGGTTCACGGCAGCCGGAAGGTGGCCTTGGAGTGTGAGGAAGGCGATGCAGCTTATGCAGAATCTGTTTGTGCAACAGAGGAGTTAAAGTTTTACAAAGACAATGTTGACCCAACAGATATGACTTCTCTGAAAAAGCCAACTACGGAGCATGAGCCGGCAATGAAATTTAAGTCGGCTGATGAGACTAAACTTGTTGATTTCGTTCCAGGTGACTCATCTCAGCAGTTTAGCATCAGTGCCAATCTGGATCCAAAATAGGAAAGCGCGCTCATCGAGTTCATCCGTGAGAATAGGGACATTTTTGCATGGAAGCCGTCTGACATGCCAGGTGTACCTAGAGAACTCGCTGAGCACACTCTCAATGTTGATCCGAAATTTAAGCCGGTCAGGCAGTTCCTTCGGCGGTTTAATGAAGAGAGGCGGAAAGCTATTGGCGAAGAGGTGGCCCGGCTCTTGGCGGCCGGGTTTATTGTTGAAGTTTTTCACCCAGAGTGGTTAGCTAACCCGGTGCTCGTACTCAAGAAGAACGGCACTTGGCGGATGTGTGTGGACTACACGGACTTCAACAAGGCGTGTCCGGCTGATCCTTTTGCCCTTCCCCGTATTGATCAAATTATTGATGCTACGGCAGGTTGTGCGCGCTTAAGTTTCTTGGATGCTTATTCCGGATATCATCAGATTAAAATGGCAGTTAAGGACCAGGAGAAGACGGCGTTCATCACTCCCTTTGGAGCCTTCTGCTATGTGTCTATGCCCTTTGGACTCAAGTGTGCACAGGCGACTTATCAGCGTTGCGTGCAGAACTGTCTTCATAACCAGATTGGGCGCAATGTTCATGCTTATGTGGACGATATTGTGGTTAAATCCATAAAGGAGGAAACCCTGATAGATGATTTGAGGGAAACCTTTGATAATCTCCGGGTTTACAAGATGATGCTTAACCCGGCCAAGTGTGTTTTTGGTGTTCCTGCAGGCAAACTCTTGGGTTTCTTGGTTTCTGACAGAGGCATTGAAGCTAACCCGGAGAAGATCAAGGCCATCACCTCCCTGGCTAAGCCGGCGTGTATAAATGACGTTCAGCGCTTGGCGGGTCGCATCGCTGCTTTAAGCCGGTTTATAAGCCGTTTGGGTGAGAAGGCCATGCCATTATATCAGTTGATGAAGAAAACTGATAACTTTGTCTGGAATGATGCAGCTAATACTGCTTTTGAGGATTTGAAGAAGCAGCTGGCAGAGCCCCCAGTCCTTGCTGCTCCGGTTGATAAGGAGCCCTTATTACTGTATGTGGCGGCGAACACACGAGCCGTCAGTGTGGCTGTGGTGGTGGAGCGCAAGGAAGAGGGTAAGGAGCATCCGGTTCAGCGGCCGGTTTATTATGTCAGCGAAGTGCTCATCGAGTCCAAACAGCGGTATCCACATTGGCAGAAGCTTGTTTATGGTGTGTTCATGGCGAGCCGGAAGCTTAAGCATTATTTCCAGGGTCATCCCATCACTGTGGTCAGTTCTGCCCCTCTTGGTGATATCATTCAAAACAGAGTCACAAGTGGGCTATAGAGCTCGGACCTCATGGTCTGAAATACGTGCCGCGCACTGCTATTAAATCTTAGGCCTTGGTGGATTTCATCAATGATTGGACAGAGTCACAAGTGCCCGAGCAAAAGCCGGATAACACATATTGGACTATTCACTTTGATGGGTCCAGGCAGTTGGAGGGCTCGGGGGCTGGAGTCGTATTGGCTTCCCCTAAGGGTGATAAGTTCCATTATGTGCTACAATTGATGTTTCCTTGTACCAACAACGCAGCTGAGTACGAGGCCTTGCTCCACGGTCTTCGGATGGCTAAGGAGATGAGCTTGAGCCGGGTAAGGTGTTTCGGCGACTCAGACTTGGTGGCTCAACAAGTATCAGGCAAGTGGGACTCTAAGGACCCTCTCATGGCGGCTTATCGCCGCGAAGTTGATGCCATTGCTGGGCACTTTCAGGGTTACCAAGTAGAGCACATTGATCGCAGGAAGAACGAGGCGGCTGATGCCTTAAGCCGGCTGGGCTCTCAGCGAAAGCCGGTGCCGCCTAATACTTTCCTGGATGTCCTGTATAACCCTTCTGTTAAGTTGCCTACAGAGGAAGACTTGGCTGTCCCTGACCCGGAGGCACGACTGGTGGCGGCTCTCCACATCATACCGGACTGGACAATGCCCTATCTGGCTTACATGACCCGGGGAGAGTTGCCTGAGGATGAAACTTTGGCCAGACAAATAACCCGGCGGGCTAAGTCAATGATTGTTATCAATGGCGAGTTGCATCACCGCAGTGTTACGGGAGCATTCCAGCGTTGTGTCTCCCCTGAGGAAGGTCAAGAGATCTTGCGTGAGATTCATGAAGGGGATTGTGGCCATCACGCCGGCTCAAAGTCTCTTGTGGCCAAGGCTTTTCGTCATGGTTTTTATTGGCTGACGGCTCATGCTGATGCGGAGGACTTGGTCAGTAAATGTGATGGTTGCCAAAGGTTCTCACGACGGGCTCATGTGCCGGCTCAGGAGCTGAGGATGATCCCAATTACTTGGCCCTTTGCGGTCTGGGGGCTTGATATGGTTGGGCCTTTTAAAAGGTCCAAGGATAAGAAGACCCACCTCTTGGTGGCAGTTGACAAATTTACCAAGTGGGTTGAAGCGGAGCCAGTTAGCAAGTGTGATGCAGCCACGGCAGTTCAGTTTATGAAAAAGGTGATCTTTCGCTTTGGCTTTCCACACAGCATTATAACTGACAATGGCACCAATCTATCCAAAGGCGCCATGGAGGAGTTTTGTCAACGAGAGCATATCCGACTTGATGTTTCCTCAGTGGCTCATCCTCAATCCAATGGTCAAGCTGAGAGAGCTAATCAGGAGATTCTGAAGGGCATCAAGCCCCGGCTTTTGGTCCCTTTGCAACGGACGCCGGGTTGTTGGGTGGAGGAGTTGCCCTCCGTGTTATGGAGCATCAACACTACTCCTAACAGGTCTACAGGTTTTACGCCTTTCTTCATGGTTTATGGGGCAGAAGCAGTCCTCCCAGTGACATCCGTCATGACTCGCCTCGAGTGGCGGCTTATGTTGAGGCGGATAATGAACAGGCGCGCCAAGATGCTCTTGACTTGTTGGACGAACAGCGTGATGTGGCAGCAGCTCGCTCAGCGATTTACCAACAAGACCTGCGCCGTTATCATAGTCGCCGGGTTAAATCCCGGGTCTTCCAGGAAGGCGATCTGGTGCTCCGGCTCATCCAAGATCAAACAGATGCGCACAAGCTATCCCCGCCTTGGGAAGGGCCCTTTGTGGTCAGCAAGAATTTGCACAACGGGTCATATTACCTCATTGACATTCGGGAGCACAAAGATTCACGTAAGTCGGAGGAAGAGACCCGTCGGCCGTGGAACATAGCTCAGCTTCGGCCTTACTACACTTGAGCCACCGGCTCTCATAATGTACATATTTCTCTAAGCCATGTATATATTATGATAAGCAATAAAGCAGGACCTCTGTCCTTTTTTCTCCTCCAAATGTGCACGTGTTGTTTTCATTGCAAGATTACATGATAACTTGAAGGAGGATCCGGCTTCTGATCGTATTCGAATCTAGCCATAGGCAATAAGCTCACTTGGGGGCTTCCTGTTCAAACATAGGTCGTATTCGAACCAAAGAGAACATAGCTGTCGATACCCATTTGATTGGCAAAGTGCCGAGCTCATTGGGAGTTTTCTTTGATCATATTTGAATCTTAGTTTAACCCCTTTGGGAACCGACATGGATCGTATTCGAATCAGCGTCGTTAAACAATTCTTAAAGTCACTTGGGGGCTTCCTGTTCAAACATGGGTCGTATTCGAACCAAAGAGAACATAGCTGTCGATACCCTCTTGATTGGCATCGCCACACCCACTGGGGGCTATATGATCGTATTCGAATCCTAGCATAACCCCTTTGGGACGGGTCTCTGGTCGTATTCGAACTGGAAGCCCCTAAGTTTTTCTGATTTATAGCGAGTTCTTCTGATTATTTCAAAGTGTGTACGGCCGGGTCTCACCTTGCCGGCTTAACTTTGATTTGCAGTGCTAATCGAATACAACCGGCGTCATTAAGACTGGTAAACCGGAATTGAGGTACCAACCGTATTGCCCGGGTTGTCTAAGCCGGAAGTGTGCTTGCAGGCTGGTTAATGTGTTGTTACGGTTATATCAAGAACATAACTGAGGACCAGTCTTTTTTGATTCATATTCCGGGTTATATGTTTAAAACTATGCTTCTCAGTGCGGTAAGCCGCCTAGAGACTTGTGATTTGTCCTTCTATGCAGGATAGTTAAGGGCAACTATTTTGAGCTTAAGGAAAATGAATGATCGATTATGACCCGGAGAAATATAAAGGAGACAACTTCAAGGGACTTCAGCATTCAACGCGTGCACGATGGCACGGCAAAGTTAAAGTGTTGGTCCTACTCTATTACAAGACTCATCGAGTCCAAAAGGGTGAAGCATTGTTTGATAAGCCGCCTGCAGAGTTACGATGCTTGCTGGGTTGAAGTCTCCGGCTCATCCCTCTCTTCTCCTCCGGCTGTTCCCAAGACCTGGAAAGTTGACGACTTCCAGTCGATGCCGCTCAGAGCTTCAAATTGAGCTTCCTCGTCAATTAACCCCGCCAGGTTAATCTCCGGGGCGAAGGTGTGCTTGCGAGTCGGCGGGATTAAGCTGAGGGCTTCATAGCGCGGAGTGGGGATCCTCTGATTCTCTGCATCGTAACCCGGCTGATACTTAGTCAGATCTGTATCATTGCCAATCAGAGTGGCCACCGGGCGTACGATCTTCACGCAAGCTGCGAAGTCCTTTTGGTCGAAGGCGGTGCCATCTTCCTTCAAACTGGGGTAGCCCAGAGCGATGTCCGCCGGGTCTAGCTCTGGAAGGAACGCCTTGGCCCGGCTTAGAGCAGCTATGGCTCCGGCTCTTGCAGAGGCCCGTCGCAGATCTTGGATATGTTGAGGAAGAACGGCGAGCCGGCGAAGAACTTCCGCCAGGTGAGTCGGCACCTCATTGGATAGGGCCACCACAGCCAAAGCACGCTGTGACCCGGTGTAGAGTTGCTCCACCAGGGTGTACACGGCTTTTAACTTGGTTACCACGCTTTGGTTGAGGTTGGCGCTTCTGGGACCTGTTTAACAGAATAAGATAAGCCGCCGACAAGGATGAGTTATGAGATATAAAGATTCTAAACTTGATGAAAGCCGGCGAAATGACTTACCGAAGATTGCGGCAACCATTTGGGACACTTGACGCTTTAAGCCGGAGAGTTCGGCGGTCTTCTCTGACAGAGCCTTCTCCGCCTGTTCGGCCCGGTTCACCAGAGTAGCCTTCTCTTCGGCCCAGGCTCTCCGTTCAGCGTCAAAGTCCGTCTTCAGCTTTTCTTGCGCAGCAATACTGGACACAAATTTGGCGTTTGCTTTCCGGGTCTCAGTTTCTTGCGTCTTCAGACGGGTCTTGAGATCGGCGATGTCAGCTTCAAACTTCTTGCCAGCAGCCTGCATAATTTCCGGGTTATAGCATGAATAGTTACTATGCAAATTTAAAGTCCCAAGCGTTTTCCAAGCAAAGACACTTGGCACTTGGGGGCTAATGCATATCGAACGTTCCTATCTACAAATTACTGGTTCATGGAAGTAAGCCGGAACTTAAGTCTACAACATATTCACTCATAAGTCGTCGACTTGGGGGCTAGCATGGTAAAGGTAAATATGCAGTAAGTAAGAAGACAGAAGAGTGATACCTCAGACTTCTGCTGAATCTGGTTCACCATGGCAATCTCTACGTCCCGGCTCTTGTGCACCTGGCTGATATAGCCGGAGATGATCTCTCCGATGCTCAGATTGCCATAGTCGGTGAGGTCCAGATTGGCCCGGTGGCGCCCTAACAATTCCTCCTTAGCGGAGCACTTGGCCAGCGCAGTAGGTCTCCCCGGCTCAACATATTCCGTCCGGGTGATTACCACATTCGGGTCATCTGCTGGTTGAGCCGAGCTGGAGGCCTCCGGGTTAGCAGAAGCTTCTGCTATGGGCTTGTTGGTTGGAGCAGCGGCAGCTGGCGGTTCTTGAGCGGCTACCTCCGGCTCAGGCAAGTCCGGCTCATCGGCCGGCTTGTTCTTCTTCGCCCTTTTGCTGAGTTTTGCTTGGGCACTGAAAAGACAGAAAGGTTAAGCACAAAAGTGTAAGTAAAGACAAAGTACAACATGAGATGATCATTATTACCCGGGCACGGTCTTGAAAGCCGGCAGGTTCAACTGCATAGAGTCGCCAGAAGAGGGGGAAGTCTCCTGATAATTTGAGTCAGAAGAATTGAGCGGTTGACGTATAACACCCGCCAAAGGATGAAACGGGTACAAGTTGGAGATAACCTCAGTTCGGCGTTTCCTCGATGCATCAGGTAACCCGGAGGAGAGGTCAGCGTCCTTGTTGGTCCGGGTGTGACGCCGGCTCTCATGAACCTGTCGCTTCAAAATAAATTGAGGGTCTTGATAAGCTAAAGGATGTGAAAAGCTTACTTTCCGGGTTACCCTTCGGACTTTCAGCCTTGGCAAGGGCTCCGAGTCGGAGGAAAGTGACATTACCTCTTCAACCACCGGGTTACTTGCGCCGGTGTCATCCTGTTGATGAACAGTATTGGTAAGGTGGACAGAAATAAATAGCAGATATAACAAGAGCTTACAGGTTCAGGGGTTACCTCTGACTCGGAGCTGTCGCTTAATTGCATCAGCTCTGAAGCAGTAGGCCTACTTCCCTTCTTGCGGGGAGCGGCTTTCTTGGCGGCTTTCTTCGCCTTTCTGGCCTTCTTGGCCGCCTCATGGTCATATTTGACCTTCCAGAACTTGTCATCAGCCTGAAAAATACAATGATGATTTCTTAAAAGATTCAGATGAAGGTTATATACAGAAGAAGATAAGATGTTCAGATCAGCGGCTTACCGCTGGGGCTGGGTTGGTCTTGCAGAAGGGGGCTAACCCGGTCCTCCCGCAGTCTGCCAGGCTCTCGTTCAAGAGAGCCTTGGTCATATCCTCTGCAACATCTTCAGGAAGATCGTTGCGGCTGTGTCTCTGGGGGTCATCCTTTCGGCCCGTGTACTCGCACATTAAGCCGGGGCGGCGGCTCAATGGGATCACCCGCCAGGAGATCCAGACCCGGACCAGATCGATTCCGTTGAGACCATTGCCCAGGAGAGCCTTGATCTTGTTGATGGTGGGGAGCAGAGGTTGGCGCTCCGCCTGAGTCAACTTGTCAGACAGAGGGTGAGTTGGTTCCAGACGTGAAGGGCGAAAGCCGGGCAGCGGGCTCTCGTCAGCCGGCGACGTGTCTTGGCAATAGAACCACGTCAGGTTCCAGTCTTTGGGGTGGCTGGGCGGCTCTGCGTAAGGGAAAAGGCAGTCTCTCCGTCTCTGAATGGAGATGCCGCCTAGCTCCAAACTTGGCCCGTTGGCGCACTCGTTCTGGCGGTTCAGGTAGAAGAGCTCTCTGAAGAGCAGCAGACTGGGCTCCTCTCCAAGATAGACCTCGCAGAACACTTGGAAGTTGCAGATGTTGGACACCGAGTTGGGTCCTATATCTTGTGGCCGCAGGTCAAAGAAGTTCAGCACGTCTCTAAAAAACTTTGAGCCGGGCGGTGCGAAGCCCCGGCTCATGTGATCCGCAAAAATGACCACCTCCCCGTCCTTTGGCTGTGGTCTCTCCTCTGACGGGTCAGGGGCACGGTAGGACATGACATCCTTCTTGGGCAGGTAGCCTGACTTGACAAAATCCGCTAACGTCTCGTTGGTGACATTGGACCTCATCCAATTGCAAGTGATGGAGGCTTTAGGAGCTTTGGGAGGCATGGTGAAAGTCGGCAGCCTATGATAAAAGGAAAACGTCCGGTTTAATTATAAGCCGGAGGAAATTTACAGTTCAATGTTAAAGTGGCGGCTTATGGAGGGGACTAATGACATATATCTAAGTGCACCGGGTTATTTAAGCCGCCCGAAGGTATTGAGAGTAATTCGATTGTCTACGGCCTTATCACAGATGAGCCGGAAAATTCTATGGCGCATGGTCTCCTTTGAGTCGGAAGGTTCTACGGCGCGTGGTTTCTTTAAACCGGAAATGTAAACCGCCATGACTCAACGAGTGCAGTTTTTTACTAAGTGTGGTGAAAACAGGTTTCACACATTGCGGTGAATATTTTGGATCAAAATGGTCGGGCAAAAGGAAAATTTCTAGACCTAAAAACAGACGCAGGGGAGTTCTTGAGCTCGAACGAGGCCTTTATGCAGTGAAAAGAGGTCTACTTGCGTGGGAAATGGGTGCTAAAACATCTACCGCAGTGGTTCTATACAGGGCTAAGATCAGAAAAGGGCAGTAAAAATGAAAACTACCGGAGCTTCGTGGGCGACGGCGAAGAACACGAAGAACACGGACGAACCCTACGATAGATCTGTTCTACAGGGCAAGCAGGACTTACAGGGACTGGTGAGTCGCGGAGGTCGTCGCGTTTCTCTGGTCAAATCAGGGTGATGCAGCGGCCTGAGTTGGTGACGGCGAGAAGACCCGCGGCGGCGGCAGCAGCAGAGCTCGAGCAGGGGAGCAGTGGCGCGAGGAAGAAGACGAAGAAGAGAGGAGTGGCTGAAGGCCCGTCGGGCCGGCCTATTTATAAGGGCGAGCTCATAAGTGGGCGCGAGAAACGAGGAGACCACGGCGTGGTTATCTCCCCATGAAACACCTCGATTTTCAGGATGGCAGTAAAGATAAGATCCGTTGCGAATCTGGCGGAGTAAAAAACGGACTTAATGGAAGATGACGTCACGGCGGATTACCCGGAGTCCAGAGGATGACGTCACGCCGGGTTATGGCCTTCACAGAATTGTAAGCCGGAGATTTTCTGTCGAAAGGATTGAAGATTGACATGAGCCGGCTCAAATCAATCTGGGGCCTAATGTTGAGGATATAGACCTTAGAGTCACCCGCCAGGAGGGGCCGGGTTACTCATAATGGTCATTGCCAGAAGCCCGGCGCCAAGCTTGAAGACGGTGGGCCAAAGATGGGCTTAAGACCCGGATATGGCTTAAGGCCCGTAGTTACAATCATTATTATGGTAGAACTTGTAGTGTAAGGCAAGAATAGTTGAGAGTCCGAGCCGGACACTCTTATGAGCCGGCCGGGACTCTTAGAGCTGCTGGGTGTCAGCCTCCCTATATAAAGGGACGACCCGGCAGCGGTTTAGGGACAAGAAAGATCTCATCGAGAGCCAGGCATAGCAGTTAAGCTCCCTGGTCATCGAAACCCTAATCAATACCACCTCAACTGGACGTAGGCTTTTACCTTCACCGTAAGGGGCTGAACCAGTATAAACCCTCGTGTTCCTTGTCCCGTTAACCCCTTCAAGCTTCCTAGCGGCGATGGCTCCACGACTAAGTCCTAGCTTGAGGACATCTGCCGTGACAATTCCACGACAGCGTCCCTGATTCTCTTCTTAGAAGCCTCACACTTGAGCTGAGCAGCCTCTTGCTTCAGTGCCATGTTATAGAATTGATCAAACTGAGTAGGCTCAACAAGAACGAGAGATAACTGCAGATCCTCTCTAAGACCACCTCTGAAGTGATAGATCATGCTCTTTTCATCAGGAACGTCTTGTTTAGCGAAGCGAGCAAGTTTCTGAAACTGGATGTTGTATTGATACACAGACATGTTGCCTTGCTTGAGATTGCGGAACTCCTCACGCTTGCTCTCAACAACACTTTGTGGAATGTGGTGCGCTTTGAAGTCCGACAGAAGTCAGTCCAAGTGATCACACGACCTCCTCTGGAATCTTTGTATTGCTGAAACCAATCAGCAGCTTGGTCCTTGAGCTGAAAAGAAGCGAACTTGACATAGTCCTCAGGCCTGACATTGCTACATTCAAAATGCTTGTTGATGTCCACGAGCCAATCATCGGCATCCGTGGCCTCGGCACAGTAGCTGAAAGACTTGGGCTGATTTGCGAGAAACTGGTTGAGGGTAGCGAAGTGAGGCTGATTGTTGCCTTGACCTTGATTGGCTTGATTGCCTTGCCCTTGGGTGCGTTCTTGCAAGAGTTGCAGAATCATCTGAGCATTGGCGTTGGTGGCTGCCATGATAGCTTGCCATGCCTCCGGAGGCGGAGGTGGTGGCGGAGGGTTCGCTTGACTCCCTTCATTGCGATCCGGATTCTGACGCGTTGGCGGAGCCATCCTGAAGAGGGTGACATCCGTTAGCATCTTGATAGACAAATAGATAAGTAGAATCAACGGATAGAAATTGCAACATATAGTCTTCACAATAAACATTCGAACGAAGATGAACGAATGAATTCCATAGTAAATCATCACACTTCCATAAGTTGAGAAGCCACTTGAAAAAGATATGGAATCAACATATGACTTCGAAGCAACTCGAATACCACAATTCAAAACAAAACAAAGTATTGGCTTGCAGAATAAGCCGGAACAAACATATGATAGAGATTTCGTCCGAAGTTTTCGTGGTGGGGCCCACACGGGCTCAATCGTACAGCACCATCATGTACAAGGCTGTGCACATGACATACGAAGCGTCCCCGAGTCGGCATAGCCAAGGACTCTTTAAGACACTACGAGACCACTGTAAAATCAACCGTGTACAGGCGGACCACTAGACGTCGAACCCCAATCTCATATCATGCGTCTGTCGGAAAGATATCCTAAGGCTACTAGAATTCCCACTTATAAACTCCCGAAACTTTCTGGTTATTGCAATCTGGTGTTGGGGATACAGGGGACACAAAATATATCACCCAAACTAGCAATCCCTAGATCCAGCTGTATCCATCCGTCAACACATAACCAAGAAACCTTCGGAAATCGTTTACCTCAACCTTCGAAAAAGCATCCGTTATACAAGTTATGGCAATACTCCCGAACTCCCGCCCCAGTACTGGGTGGCGTCGAGGTGATCTCACCAACAACTGCATAAAAGAGATTTCGATGTCGGCGAAACTCAGGTATTCCAGAACTGCAACGATAAAATTGTGACGACAACACCTCGGAGCTCAACTCCCCGGGACACTGCCACAACCCCTAAATGTCAGGAGGCACCAAGAACAATGTTCTCGTCACAAAACCATCGGAACGATTCCAAGATACCCGCGTGATCCTAAAATTTTTTTAGTGAAATTTGAGGAGAGAATAGTCAAAACTTCTACGTCAGGAGACCTCACCAGAGCGACGAAGGGACTGAGGAGTAAAAAGAATCCTACTCTCCGATATATATAATCCTAAGACTCAAAACATTTTTGTTCTAGACTCAACAACGCCAGCGATTCGATCAAGCAGGGGGCTCCTAAGTCGGGGATGGCTCTGATTACCAACTTGTAACGCCCACGATGCGGCTATATCTCCCACGTGTCGAGGCAC
Organism: Triticum aestivum; assembly: GCF_018294505.1. Lineage (NCBI taxonomy): Eukaryota > Viridiplantae > Streptophyta > Magnoliopsida > Poales > Poaceae > Triticum > Triticum aestivum. The sequence continues at coordinate 537,858,515 of NC_057799.1, forward strand.
GACTTAGAGGCATAACCGCATAGTGGTTTTGTCGCAAGAAGGGTCATCTTCACACAATCCCATGTAATGAACAAGAATGGGATAAAGAGTTGGCTTACAATCGCCACTTCACACAATACATAAATATAATTCATACATCATCCAAAACACACATAGACCGACTACGGTCAAGATCCAAATGAAAATAAGACAACCCCAAATGCTAGATCCCCGATCGTCCCAACTGGGCTCCACTACTGATCATCAGGAAAAGACACATAGTAACGACCACGTTCCTCATCGAACTCCCACTTGAGATCGATCCCATCATCTGCACTGGCATCGTCGGCACCTGCAACTGTTTTGGTAGAATCTGTGAGTCACGAGGACTCAGCAATCTCACACCCGCGAGATCAAGACTATTTAAGCTTATAGGAAAGGATGGTGAAATGAGGTGGAGCTGCAGCGGCAATAAGCATATATGGTGGCTAACATACGCAAAAGAGAGCGAGAAGAGAAGAAACGGAACGGTCGTCATCTAGCAATGACCAAGAAGTGATCCTGAACTCCTACTTACGTCATACATAACTCAGGCCGTGTTCACCTCCCGGACTCCGCCGAGAAGAGACCATCACGGCTACACACACAGTTGATGTATTTTAACTGGGTCAAGTGACAAGTTCTCTACAACCGGACATTAACAAATTCCCATCTGCCTCATAACCGCGGGCACGGCTTTCGAAAGATAATACCCTGCAGGGGTGTCCCAACTTAGCCCATCATAAGCTCTCACGGTCAACGAAGGATAAACCTTCTCCCGGAAAGACCAAATCAGTCTCGGAATCCCGGTTTACAAGACATTTCGACAATGGTAAAACAAGACCAGCAAAGCCGCCCGAATGTGCCGACAAATCCCGATAGGAGCTGCACATATCTCGTTCTCAGGGCACACCGGATAAGCGAAGCGTACAGGTACCAATAACCCAAGTTGCCAAGGGACGGTCCCGCACGGTGCTCTAGTTTGGACCAGCACTCAGAGGAACACTGGCCCGGGGGTTAAAATAACATGACCCTCGGGCTCGCGAAAACCCGGGGGAAAAGGCTTAGGTGGCAAATGGTAAAACCAAGGTTGGGCCTTGCTGGAGGAGTTTTATTCAAGGCGAACTGTCAAGGGGGTCCCATAAATCACCCGACCGCGTAAGGAACGCAAACTCAAGGAACATAATCCCGGTATAACAGAAACTAGGGCGGCAAGAGCGGAACAAAACACCAGGCATAAGGCCGAGCCTTCCACCCTTTACCAAAATATATATAGATGCATTAATTAAATAAGAGATATTGTGATATCCCAACATATCCATGTTCCGACATGGAACAAACTTCAACTTCACCTGCAACTAGCAACGCTATAAGAAGGGCTGAGCAAAAGCGGTAACTTAGCCAAACAACGGTTTGCTAGGAAAGGATGGTTAGAGGTTGACATGGCAATATGGGAGGCATGATATAGCAAGTGATAGGTAGCGCAGCATGGCAATAGAGCGAACAACTAGCAAAGCAAAGATAGAAGTGATTTCGAGGGGTGGTCATCTTGCCTGCAAGGTTCTCAGAGTTGTCGAAAGCTTGATCCTCGTAAGCGTACTCAACAGGTTCCTCGTTCACGAACTCGTCTCCCGGCTCTACCCAAGACAAGAACACAAGCAACGGAACCACAATCAATCACGAGAAATGCACAAGCAACATGATGCAAAACATGTATGATATGCAAGATATGGTATGCGATGCATATGCGTGCTCCGGAAGGAAAATGATGAACAAGGCAGTAACTTGGCAAACCAAGCATGCCACTAGAAAGATGAGATGATTTCGGTCGAAATCGATATAAAGATCACCGGAAACGGATGCACGGTTTGCAAATGGCAAGCAAAACAAGAATGACACGAATCTGCGATTAACAGCATGATAGCACTTAGAATGCAACAAGTAACAATGCTACAGCACTCCAACATAGCAACAAAGCACATGGCAGTAATCTACAGGAGATGCTTGACAAAAGATGAACACTGAGCTACGGCTAGTTCACAACATAACAAGCTTAAACAAGCATGGCAAAAGCATGGCAAAACAAGCATGGCTAGTTCACAACATGAAATTACTGGACATGGCAGAAAACAGCATCAGGTAGCAATGTTCAGAGCAAGAAATCAACATGCTACAAGAAATTAACATGGCAAAACAAGGCATGAAAGTATTCTACTAAATTCATATGACAAAAGTCCCTTACTGACCATAAGCCAAAAAGGACCAGAAGATATGATGGCAAGCATGTAAACATAGCAAGTTTCGTTATCAGGTTTCAGACTTAGCAGAAAACAGAGCATGGCAGAAATAATAATATGAAGGCCTCTTTGTGAGCTTGATGCACTCACTACAGAGCAATTCATGACAAAAGAAGCATATCTACAGAAATATGGCAAGTTTATGAAGCTAACCATGGCAAGAACAAAAGCATAGCATGTATGGACCAACAACAACAAGCTTGGCAAAATTGCATATCATGTTAAGAATCTGCCAGAAATATTTTATAGCAAAAGTAGAGCAAGATTGAGTCATGCTATGGCACTCCATAATTGCAAACAAGGACAGGAATGGATCAATTACAACTATATCTACAAATCATCCTCACTGAACATCTCCAAAATATGCATGGATCTCTCTGTAGCATCAAGTTTACATGGCAACAAAATAACAGCAGAGAAAATACTAAGTCTCTGAAATCAGAAACATTACGGAGCCTAGTTTGCATGCTTGTGTTAGACACCACAGAGATCACAAAAATACATGGCATACACCACTAGAAATATGGCATGGCATACAACAAAACACATGTAGAGCTCATGCCCATAAGATGCACAGATTAAATGATACAAAAATGACAAATCTCCAAGTTCTGATAAGAACCAGCAGATAACAGCAACTAGCCCTTTTGCAACAGAGATTTGGGCATCAAGATGACCTCTAATGAACATGGTGCAATTGAACAAAATGTAGAGCATCACGAGACGAACAATTTGACATATTACACACACGAAACGGAGCTATATGTAGAGAGTTATGCACTGATGAACATGGGCACTTATCGTAAAAATTCATATGACGGCAATTTTCAGAGGGGGGGGGGTTTGGGGAAAAGTCAACGTACAGTGAAACCAGATCCGATCGGGGGCTCGGGCTCCCGAGATCGAGCGAGGCCGGCGGCTGCTCGCCGGAGCTGGAGGGAGAGGGGCGCCGGCGGTCGGCCGGAGGAGAGGAGGAGGGAGGCCGGGGCGCGGGACGCGGTCGCCGGCGGGCGGCGGCGCGGCGGCCGGCGACGAGGCGACGCGGGCGGGCGCGGCGGCGGTGCGGAGGCCGGGCGGCGAGGCGGCGGCGGCGGCCGGTCGGCGGCGGCGAGAGGAGGAGGGCGCCGGCTCGGGCTCGCGGGCCGGGAGGGCTCCCCGCGGGCTCGGGCGAGCCGGCGGCGACGGCGAAGGCGGCGGTGACACGTGGCGGCGGCGGTGGGAGTGGACGCGTCCGGCTCCGCCCGGATGTGTCCGGCGGCGGAGAGGGAGCGGGTCTAGGGTTTCGTCTGCGTGCGTTTTTCGGGAGGGTCACATATAAATAGGTAGAGGGAGCTAGGAGAGTCCAAATGAGGTGCGGTTTTCACCCACACGATCGTGATCGAACGACCTACAGCATGAAAGAGAGTTTGGTGGGTTTTGGGCTGGTTTTTGAGGGGGTTTTGCTGGAACACACAGAAGGCATCTGCGGTTACCCGGTTAATCATTGGAGTACCAAACGACCTCCAAATGGAACGAAACTTGACCGGTGGTCTCCGGGTGGTATACTAAGGCCACTTGACAAGCCTCGGTCCATTCCGAGAACGTTTGGCACCCGCACACGAAAGAAAACAAAAGGGGTGCACCGGAGGAGATAGGAGCGCCGGATTGCAAAACGGACAACAGGGAAAATGTTCGGATGCATGAGACGAACACGTATGCAAATGCAATGCACATGATGACATGATATGAAAAGCATGACATGAACAAAATGCAAAACGAAAAACAAACCCGACCACAAAGGGAATATCATAGCACATAGCCAAAAATGGCAAGAGTTGGAGTTACAAATATGGAAAGTTACATCCGGGGTGTTACACATAGTCACGATCGAGTCCAGCGAGGATGTGGTCGACCATCACCAGATCAGACACTGTACGACTAGTTATAGCCAATTCATCCCCGAGGCCCTTCATCTTCCCAATGAACATGGTGCTCGGCATGTTGCATTTTTTGTGTTGGCGATGGCGAATCTCAGGTTCATGACCCGAGGTTGTGACTGCAAGGCGAACAACATCGTGAGTGCAACCGATGGATCGAAGTATTCTCCTTACCAGTTACCAATGACCTGTGCAAGAATCTCTTTTGATAGAGAATTCAGCAGGTAGCTGAGGACTTACTTGTCCTTGGACAGCCATGGTCCATAGAACGGGTTTAGCATGATGGTCGTGCTCTTGTCCGACTGCTGCTGCTCCACCATCTTTGGTGGCGTTGCATCAGTTCCGTCCTGAAGGCCTGTGACCTGCGCTCCATGAAGGCATGACCTGGGCCTATCATAGGAGCAAGTTCCCCCTCACAAGCTTCTCAGTTGGTAGCGGTCCAAGATTGAGAACAGCCCGAGCCAAGGTGGAAGACATGGCGAGATGCGTTTTGTTTTGGACGCTAGATTGATAGGAAGAGGTTGGCTTTGTATACCATGTCAGAGTTTGTCCAAGCATTCCTACTCCTCCGCGTTGCTTATATTGATCAAGGGCAGGAAACACCCCTGTCGTGGCTTACAAGGCTTTAGTGATCGCTGAGTAAACGGTTGTTACACGAAAGAGATATAGAGATAAGATGGTTGAGATTACATGTATGTGTCGAGTACATCTATATGTCTACACAAAAGAACTGGCCCTAAAGAGAGATCCTACCTGTGTCCACCTTTGGTTCTTACGCGGACCAATCTCGGTGCCAATTCAACTCCAACAGGAGATCGAACCAGTTGACAACCCCGCCAGCTTATTACATGGAAGAACAACATAATATATTGACCAACAAAGGAAAATTGGAATAGATGCAAGATACTTTGTATGAAATGGTTGCAACTGGACCACATATTCTAAGTATTTTTGCAGAGTGTGGGTGTGATCAAAATTTCCGATTTGGGTAAAACTATGTGAATAAAGCTTGGAAAATTCCATCGTATTTCGTATTGCTGTCTGGCTGGTAAGAATCGAGTCACACCGCTGGTAAACACTGCAACCATCTATTACTATTTTTCAACACCAGCAGCTAAATTTGGTGTGATCCAAAATCTAACGAAGAATGCATGATTGCCCACGCATCCCCAAGGTTCTGCATACTCCTCTTCTTGATGTTCCAGAGACGAAGATCTTTGCGCAACATCGGCTGATTTGATGGAGGGTCGAAGTCATCTGTGAGATAGATGGAGTTTGGTTCTAATGTTTTGACCTGGTCGAAGGCACACATCGGCGTTGGACCCAAGGAAGATTGTGCAGTCTCCATCGTCTTGAAGCTCTACCAGTTTCTGCCTATCTATGTCAATCTTGAAGACTAGGACCTCAGTCGTGTTGACCTTCTTATCACGCCGCTCCTTAGCATCAATGTGTTGTTGTTCATCGATGAAAGTTTCACTAAGCCTGTCGCCGACATTTTCGTTTGCCAATTCAATACGATCATTGATCACATACGGCACAATGTCTTTGTATGTCGTGCGATTCTTGAGTGGGGTATCTATGGTATCGTGCATCCTCCACACCTGCAGGAGTTGGCCAGACGGCACGACAACGAGATACATATCAGAAATCGCCACGTCAAAGCGAAGGCTGCAAAGGAGGAGAAGATGAAGAAGCGTCTGGCCGCCGGTGGGCATGGTGGTGACGATGGTTGTGGTCGGCGTGGTGAACGGGGCGGTTGACAAGGCCGTGGCGCACGCCACCAGACGCGCGCGCCCACAGTACAAACGGCGCCGAGCCTTACAAGCCTCCGTACTACTACGCCGCCAAGCAGCTCACAACTCCTGCCGGTATGGTTCCTTACATCGTCAACGTCTTACATCGTCAACGTTAATGCCACACCACTCTTCTCCAAGTATTCTTCGCCGCTGCTCGTCCGGGCGAGGACGACATGCAGAGAGCAGATGGGTGCCTGCACGCTGTTTGCTGCGATGCCGAGAGCGGGGGAGCCGGCGTATGACGCGGACAGGGATATGCTCGAGATCATCCACGATGGAGGCGAGGGAGGAGGAGGGGGATATGGGGACGGGCAGGTGGAAGACTCGGATCCCACCTAGTCTGGCCACTACCAGCACCAGCAGTCCTATACCCAGACGACCACGCAATAGTCTTACACCCAGACTGGCGATGGCACATAGCAACAACAGCATTGAGCCACCGGAGAGCAGCATCCGGAGGGGGGAGGTGGGGGAGGAGGATGGCAACAACGATGATCCGGATGATACATCCGGCGATCCGAAGAAGAAGGGTCGAGGAGAAAGCTTGAACATGCGGGAGGACGAGCTGCTGCGCCACGCATGGTTGGCCACTCACTAGTAGAAAAAGGGGCTTTCGTTCGGGCCTGGCCAGCCCATTAGTCCCGGTTCTTATACGAACCGGGACCAACGGGTGCATTCGTCCCGGTTCGTGAGCCCAGGTGGCCGGCCGGGGCCTCGCGGGCTTTGGTCCCGGTTCATCTGGACCCATTTGTCCCGGTTCTAGGAACGAACCGGGACCAATGGGCCTCGCTCCTGGCCCATAACCATTGGTCCCAGTTCCAGCCACGAACTGGGACAAATGATTTGCCTATATATAGCCCATCGCCAGCGAGCAGAGCACTCCACCGTGCTCTGTTTTTTGCTGGCTGGCGAGGGAAGGGCATTTGGGTACTCTAGCTCACCTCCTATGCACATGAGGTGTTCGATGAAATGTCCGAGCCACACTTGTTAATATTTCTTCTCTCGAAACTCGACCTCCAAGCTCCATTTTCCCCGAGATTTTTCTAGGTTTAGCAGTCAGTCACATCCCGTCCCCGTCTTCACCGCCGTCGATCGCGATGCAATGCGGTTGAATATTAGAAAGATTAGAAAATATGCCATTCATACCGAGGCTTGGTATCATTATGCCGTTGGATCAATTGTTACCTTAGTTGTGATTATGATTGCATTTGTTGTTGCATTGAAAGGTTTTACATAGTTTCAATGTATGGTTTAACTAGATGCTCTGGAGAGCTATATGTTGTTCAATTCGAACTATGTATGTACTTTGGTTTTAATGTGATGATGAACTACTATTAATTTGGTCACTTATCTCTATCCAGCTGAAAAAACCCAGTAAATGCATGAAAAATAACAAATAAAGTCAGAAAGGGTTGAAAATTGATGATGTGGCTTTGAATGGTGCATTTTGAACACAGAAAAACTATGGAGTTCAAATAAGTTCAAAAAAATGAAATCCCTTTGTAACAGACGAGTTTCCATATGAAACCCTGATACTTCGAAAGAGATTGTCCGTTTTGTACACGAAGTGCATCCAGTTTTTGCCGTAAGCCTCTCTACTTTCTTGCACATGCTATGTGGGTGAAATGATGATACCATGCCAACTTTCAACCTTTTCAGAGTTCATTTGTAGTGCTTTTCAATTTGAGGGTCTTATAGCTGAAAAAAATCAGTAAATGCATGAAAAATAACAAATGAAGTCAGAAAGGGTTGAAAATTGATGATGCGGCTTTGAATGGTGCATTTTGAACACAGAAAAACTATGGAGTTCAAATAAGTTCGAAAAAATAAAAACCTTTGTAACAGACGAGTTTCCGTATGAAACCCTGATACTTCGAAAGAGATTGTCCGTTTTGTACACGAAGTGCATCCAGTTTTTGCCGTAAGCCTCTCTACTTTCTTGCACATGTTATGTGGGTGAAATGATGATACCATGCCAACTTTCAACCTTTTCAGAGTTCATTTGAAATGCTTTTCAATTTTAGTGTCTTATAGCTCAAAATAATCAGTAAATGCATGAAAAATGGTGCATGAAAAATAACAAATAAAATAAATAAGTAATTAGAAACAAATTAATATAAAGTTTAATAAAATATATAAGTTGAAACAAAATAAAATAAACTTTAATAACATTTATGAAACTAAAATTAACAAAGTATTTTCTGGTCAAAACATTATAAGCAACCTCTAGTATTATTGAAACTAAAATTATATAAAATTGATGCAACTAAAATTATCGAAGTATTTTCTATTCAAAATCATGAAAAGCAAAAAGAATTTTCATAAAGAACTTTTTTTATTAGAAAATTTAATAGCAAACAGAATTATCATAAAATAAAATAAATAAGTAATTAGAAAAAAATAAAATAAAATAAAATAAATAAGTTTTTTGTTATAAGTAGAAACAAAACAAAATAAAGAAAGCAAAAAAGAAAACAAAAAACAGTCAAAAAATAAAAAAATATGCCACCTACTGGGCCGCCACGGCCTGAATACGACTAGAAACCCATCGATGGGCCAGGATTCAGGCCCGCAGAAGGCCCAGTAGGCCCATCAGGCATAGAAGTGACATTTAGGCCCGTAAGCCTGCAATGGAGAGGAGCTCGAGAGGGGTGCGGTAGTGGGGCTTATAAACCACTGCGCGCCCCTCTCAACTAGCGAGGTGGGACTGAACTTTCGACGCGGGCGCAGCAGCACAGGACCTTTGGTCCCGGTTGGTGGCACCAACCGGGACTAAAGGGGGGGGCATTGGTACCGGTTGGTGCCACGAACCGGTACCAATGCACCCCTTTAGTCCCGGTTGGTGCTACCAACCGGGACCAAAGGCCGCCGCTTCCCGCCCTTTGGCCTGCCGAAAACTGACCTTTGGTCACGGTTGGTGGCACCCACCGGGACTAAAGGGGTGCATTGGTCCCGGTTGGTGCCACGAACCGGGACCAATGCTTTTGGTATATAAGCAGGACTTGTGAAAATTTCACTTCTCATCTCGCAGTTGCCGCCCCGACGACACCGACGACATCGACGCTGCCAGGCTGCCGCCCCTGCCCCGGCCTGCCGCCCCCTGCCCCGACCTCGCCGCCGTCTCCGTCGTCGCCGTCGCCCCTGCCCCAGCCTCGCCGCCCTGCCCCGACCTCGTCGCCGTCGCCCCTGCCCCGACCTCGTCGCCGTCGCCCCTGCCCCGACCTCTCCGCCGTCTCCGTCGTCGCCGTCGCCCCTGCCCCGGCCTCGCCGCACCCTGCCTCGACCTCGTCACCGTCGCCCCTGCCCCGACCTCGCCGCCACTCGCCTGCAGTGTGAGCCTCACCGCGCCGTTCCCCCTCATCTCCCCCTTCCTCCCCGCGCCCCAACGCCGCCGCCCGCCCCGACGCCGACGACGAAGCAGGCCCCCTGTTCATATGCAAAAGTTAGGATTTTTGGTGATATTATTGTAGAATATGATGATGATATTGTAGGATATGCAACTGTTTGTATGTTCATATGCAAAGAATTTTATTTTGTTCATAGAATTTTTTTTTGTTCATAGATTTTTTTATTGTAATTTTGTTCATAGGATTTTTTATTGTAATTTTTTTCATAGGATTTTTTGGTCAGGTAATTTTGTTCATAGTATTTTTTTTGTTCATAGAATTTTTATTGTTTTTTTCTGTTGTAATTTTGTTCATAAAGTTTTAGGATGAAAAAATAAGACGAAGAAATATAAAGGGAGGAGGAGAAGTTTCGTTTAGTTTTAGGATTATTTTAGTTTATGTTTAGTTTAGGAAGAAGGAAAAAAGATGAAGAAGAGGAGAAATAAATAAGAAGAGGAAAAAAAGGAAAAAAAAGAGGAGAGGAAGAAAGGAATAGAGGAGAAGAAGAAAAAATCTATTTTTTCTTCTTCTCCTCTATTCCTTTCTTCTTCTCCTCTTTTTTTTTCTTTTTTTTCTTCTTCCTCCTTTTCTTATTTTTTATCGGGTAGGTCGTTGCCGATATAACCCCCTCTCGACCATGATAACTTATACCACGGGAGCACCGCCGGCCCTCTCGCTCGACTAAAACTCTCGAGGACACCCAAACTCTAGAAAAAAACGATGTCGATCTCCTACCCCTCCCGCCGCGCTCCTACTCGACAAACTCTCTCGAGGCCACCGAAATTTACGAAGTTAAAAGAGCATTGTTGTCAAGGCCACTCCAAACCCTTGAAGCGTTGCCGAGGCCACCCCAAACCCTTGAAGCGTTGCCGAGGCCACCCCAAACCCTAGAGAAGCGTCGAGGCCAGGCCACTAATATGATTCCTTATTGTGCTGCTAGCTAGTTCTACGTTTGCCACTAATATACCCATCTGTCATGTTTGAATAATAATTGCCATGTTGTAAATATTTGCAGAAACTATGGATCCGCACCCCCGAGACGAAGAAAAAGAAGCGGTGTTGGGGGAGATAATCGCACACGGAAGTGATGCCGTCTTGTCGTTTCTCAACGACACATGCACCAATGGTCTGGAAAGACAGCTGGATGGAGAAGCAGGCTACGACGATGATCAAACAATGGAGGAGGAAGGACACCGTGATGACGGCTCCGGTGACCGAATGGAGGGGGAAGGACACCGTGATGACGGCTCCGGTGACCGAACGGAGTCCGGCCAGGTATATATATTAATTAATTAAGCATGTGCTGACTATATAGCTAATTGATGTGCATTAATTGTTTTTGGTATGTACACATATTAACTCTTTTTTTTCTTTTCTAGCCCTCCGGATCGAGCAGCACTTCGGTAACGAGACGAGGCCCGAAGAGAAAGTTGCGCACGGATGAAAGGTACACGATCATCGAAATTGATCGCGCTGGCCAACCGATTGAACCCCTCTGGACCAAGCAAAAATTTAATGCTCAATGCGGGGTTCTAGTGAGGGACATGATCCCGATCAACATCGAGCAATGGTTGAAGCCTAAGGACAAAGACTCTCAGGTGTCTTATGTCAGCGATAGGCAGAAAGCTGATCTTTGGACCGCGCTGCAGGAAAATTTCACCTTCCCGCCAGAGGAGGATCCGGAGAATCCAGTTAAAAAGCCAATGATCAAGGCTTATGCTCTTAAGAAGATGGCTGAGCTATTCAATAGGTGGAAGAATGAGCTGAAATCATCGTTTGTCGACCAAGACAAGACTCCTAAATTCTTCGGCCGATTTGAGAAGATCAAAGATCAGTGGCCCGAATTTGTCACCAAAAAGAAATCTGAGAGAGCAGCAAAGATGTCAGCGACAAACAAGAAAAATGCTGCAAAGAAGAAGCATCACCATCGCACGGGGTCAGGTGGATACCTGAAAGCCCGGCCGTTGTGGGACAAGGCTGAGAATGACCTCATTGATAAAGGGATCGAACCAGAGACGCGATGCTGGCCAGACCGTTGCAGGACTTGGTTCTTCGGGGTTGGGGGAAAATTGGACCCTGTAACAGGGAAGTGCGTTTGGACCGACGAGCAGCTGAGCACACCCATCGTGAAGCTTGAGGAGTATATCGAAAAGGAGCAGCAAGGGACGTTCGTTCCGGACAGAGAGAATGACGAGCTCACAGAGGCCCTCGGGAATCCTGAGCACCCCGGATGGACACGAGGCACGCCAGGCTCCCTTTCGTGGAAGGATGGATTTCCCGACGCAGGCGGGTACAAACGCCGGGAGAGGAAGAAGAAAAAGGAGTTGACCCAACTACAGGCGCTACACGCAAGGGTACAAGCGCTAGAGGAACGAGAGGCAGTTCACAGCACGCGACCTGCCGAACCTACACCCGAAGCTACCCCGCCATCTCAGCAGAGAAGCAGCGTGGCTTCCACGGAACTGCTTCAGGAGCATGTCTTCACGGCTTCTGCTAGCTACCCCGTAGATGCTATCACGGAGTCTCAGCATTGCCACCTTATGACGCAGTGGATGGAATTGAAAGTCAAGGCGGCTGTTGGTTCTGTTGCACCTCCTGAACCTGGCGCAACTTTTCACTGCCGGCCGATTCCAGAAGGATATGCTAGGGTGATGGTGGATGAAATCACAGAAGGATTTGAGGACCTCCAGCTTGACCACCCTACGGGTGAAGGGGAGACTCGGCTGGGTTCTTGTCTGAAGACTCCATGCCTATGGCGGAAGGAGCTCATCAACCTTCCGAACTGGATGCCTCCGCCTCCTCCTCCTCCTCCGGTGAGTCAGGGCACTCCGCCTCCTCCACCGCCTCCTCCTCCGGCGAGTGACGATCAGGGCACCCAGCCTCCTTCTCCGGCGCATGGCGGCACTCCGCCTCCTTCTCCGCCTATGCCGGCACGCCCGAGCAGCCACCAGCCTCCTCCTTCTCCGCCTTGCCAGCAAGGGCGGAAGAGACCCGCCGCCGCCCCGGCTGCTCCGACGCGTCGTAGTCCTTCTCCTCCGCCTCGTAAGCAGGCACGAAAGAAGATAGCCGCAGCCGCTCCGTCTGCTCCGGCGTCTAGCAGTACAGCCAGAGGTGGGAGGCAATACAGATACGGTCAATCTCTCAAGCCTATAGAGAAGTTACCGTACGAGATGACCGCAGAAGAAAACAAGAAGATCGTGGAAAAAGAAGTGAAGGACTTCTTTGAAGGGGTGAAAGCAAAGAGTCATCCACCTCCGGAGGAGAAGGTAGATCCGGTGAAATCAAAGCGCACTATCGATGCCCTGAGGAAACCACCAAAGTCTCCGCCAAAAACCAACTATGAGCGCATTACTTTAAAGACATATATCGAAGCGGAGCGGTCGGGAAGTACTGTCAGTGATCAAAGGTTAAAAGAACGACGAGCAGTTGGGAAAAAAATTGTCCAACTCGGCGAATAAGCGAACCAATCACCCCCCCCCCCCGCTCAATGTGTCTAGCAACATCGTCGCTAATGCTCCGGGGATGGTGCCCGGTTATAGCAATCTTGGAGATTACCTGCCCGACGATGTACATTATGATTTCTTGGTGGTGGACGAACACAGATACGAGTACGGGAAGCCTCTCATCAAAGATGAAAAATCTCTAACAACGATGATGCGAAGATTCCATAATTCGTACATGAAAACCTGCAGAGAGTCTGGGAGGACGAATACTTTGTATCTGAGAATTAAAGAGGAGCACGACCTCGTTGGAACTGATCTGTTGCATGATCCATTTGAGGAGTTCTTCCAGTTCTTCAATCAAAAGGCCCTCGATAAATTAACGGTCACTTGCTACTGTCTGTAAGTACTACTTCTGTCATTAAGTCTCTATATATAGCTCAGCTCTTTCATTACATGTATTTATAATTATCCTCACTATATTATGCAGATTGAAGATCGTCGAGTGCAGAAAAGCAGAAATGTATGATATTGGGTTCATTAACACAAATCTCATAGATGAATTTCAGGTTACAAAGAACGCCGAAGAGGCCGAGGCCAACTTGCTCAAATCATTGTTAATAAATCAAAACAAAGATTTAATACTCTTTCCTTACAACTTCAAGTGAGTGTTACTGTCATGTGCATATTCGGTTTTCCTTATTACTCGTGCGAGGTTATAGTAATGTAATTGATGAGTTATGCATGCATGCTCAGCTTTCACTATATTCTCCTGGAGATTAAGCTTGAGCGGGGACTAGTAACCGTCTTAGACTCGAGACAAAAAGATCCCGAAACATATGCGGACATGACTAAAATTCTTAACAAGTAAGTTCAATCGATCATTATCGCACCATATCGGCAACTTTTTGTTCATTTCCTGATATCTCAAGTAATAATTATTTTCTTTGTCTTGCAGGGTTTGGAAACTGTTCACCGCAGAAGCTCCGGGACTGCCGAAGGAGCTGCGATATACATACCCGAAAGTAAGTACTACTAGCTAGCTAGTTGCGCACATCTCCCGTTGATTCTAGCTACTTTCATCAATGCCATTTATAATGCTTCATTATCAGTTTGATTGACCTCTATTTCTCGTAAAGTGCTTGTGGCAGGAACAAGGGAATGATTACTATGGATACTACGTGTGCGAGTTCATCTACAACGCGACTTTGAAAAATAAGCGGGGCTACTCTAAAAGACAATATGAAGTGCGTAAGCAATAATATTCACAATTTCATTTTATTACACCATCATTTCTGTTGAGTTTCATTCATATATATGTATTAACCCCCTTCTTCAAATTAGACGTGGCAGATGCGGAATGAACTCCTACCACAAGATCGCATGAAAGCAATTCAAGAGGAATTGGCGGGATTCTTTCTTGACCACGTCATCAATAAAGCCGGAGAATACCATGTGGAAGTTGAGTTCAAATGCTAGGGGATTGTAAGAGATCTTACATATTGTATATGTATGTAGCCAGTAGCGTCGGATAGATAATACGAAAACTTGTTGTTCGACCAATCTCTCGGAGAAGGAGAGGTCGATCACTTCTCTCGGTATGCATGACGAACTTCTGTACTTAATGGTTTCCTTCATTTTCTTACTAGCTAGCGTGTCGAGGGCCTCTCTATGTATAGTACGTAGCGTTGACCAAGCACGGAGATAAGAGAGGACACTTCTCTCCATTAATTAATTAGCTACCTAACACAATATATGAAACACCTTAATTAACCATACAAAACCCCCAAATCCACCCCCCTTTCAGAAAAAAAAACAAAAACCCTAGCCCCTGAACAGCTGACGCGTGGATGCCTATTGGTTCCGGTTGGTGCCACCAACCGGGACTAAAGGGCCTCCTACCTGGGCTCGCAGCACCGGCCACGTGGAGGCCCATCTGTCCCGGTTAGTATAAGAACCGGGACTAAAGGCCTAGGCATTAGTAACGACCCTTTAGTCCCGGTTCCCCAACCGGAACAGATAGGCCTTATGAACCGGGACAAATGGCCCTTTTTCTACTAGTGACTAGCCTCGATCTTGTCCATGGCACGGAGCAAAAGGGCACCACCTTCTGGGGTAACATTCACATATGGTTCCATGAGCACAAGCATTTCGCGTCCTACTCTGACGCGTGGAACCACAACCTTGAGTGGAAATCCCTCAACCATCGATGGTACACCATCCAAGAGGCCGTCTCCAAGTATTGCGGGCACTTAAAGCATCTCATCGCACGGTGGTCTAGCGCTGCACAAATCACCGAGCAAGTAAGTTAATCACTAGCCGGATATGCTTTAGTTTTGTTGATCACTAGCTGGACATGTATTGTTTTGTTGCTCACTAGACGGATATGCATTGTTTCACTTTTGTAGCCTACTCGTGCTTGTGTGGTGTACAAGAAGTTTGGAGAAGAATTCCTTCACCGTCATGCATTGTTGGTTGAAATTGAATGGGCAGCCGAAGTGGAACCTTTTCATTGCCAAAACCGGCGCCCAAGCCAACGAGGAAAAAACTGATGACCCTACCGACCTAGCCCAAGAACCGCCGAAGAAGGTTAGAAGAAATCTGCAGAGCAAGAAGAGGGAGGAGAGGACGAAGCGAGAAGGTGTGGCGGCCAATCTGACGAAGAGGTTCGAGGAGATCTTGCCGAAGAAGGACGAGGCATGCGCGAGGCGCTCAGACATCAAGGAGGAGCGGAAGGCGGAGAGGTTCAAGCAGTTGATGGATGCGACGGAGAAGAAGATCAAGCTCGAAGAAAGGAGGACCATGATCGAGGAGAGGAAGGCCATGATCTTGGAGAGGAAGGCGGCGTCGATGAGAAGAAGGCCGCGCTCGAGGAAAAGAGGGTGAAGATAGCCGCCAATGCGGAGGACGCCAATATGTCAACCTTGAATATCGAATCTTTGGATGCGGACGCTAGAATTATCATGCAATCCATCCGCTACCAGATGTTGAAGCGACAGAAACATGAGTTGACGGCGGCGGAAGATAAGGACGCGGCGGAGGCGGAGGCTGCCTATGCGGCGGCGTCGACACCTCCTTGATCGGGAAGCATCTTGCTGGGATGGCCAGTCTGGCAGGGCGGAAATGCACGGACTGCCGGACTGATGTTATTTTTTATTCGGGCATGTAAAAACTAAGCATTGCCTCTTTTTGGTTGTGATCGGGGATGCGATCCGTGGCGGGTCTGATCAGGCACGTTGTGTCGATCAGTGTAGATTTGAATTTGAATTTGCTGACAGACAGAAAGCGGCTAGCGTTGGATGACACACTCCCACATCCATATCCACGGAGGCTTTTTGCGATTGTCGTTGGAGATGCCCTTACATATTAAAATATGCAAGCGATCCTTTTATCTGTAGCAAATGAATTTTGCAAGAAGGATATCGAAGATATCACGAATTCCTTGCAAAGTGAAGGTATTTACCTAGGCAGCGTCTTTGCAGTCGAATGGCGGCGTCTTTGTGCACAAATCTTGATAGTGCCGAAGGATGGTTTGTCTTTGAAAGATTAGAGCCTTCAGGATTTCCCCATAGCGGGTGCTACGGATCAGCAGGAAATCATCCGCCTAGCCAGCCGTCCATTCTAGCGTCAGTGGTCGTCCTATCTGACGCAGCACCGCAGCACCGAGAGTCTCCAAGTGCTATCCATGCCAAAAACATCGAGCGCACCCCCAACGACACCCTCCAGTGAAGCTTCAATGCAACCTTCGACGGCGAGACAAAGCTGCAACGTGGCACCGCCGGCGCCGGTGAAGCTCTATTGCCCTCCAGCGAAGCTCCAATGTAACTTCCGATGGCGAGACAAAGCTGCAAGGTGGCACCGCCGGCGCCGGCGAAGCTCCATTGCAGCAGCAACGACGCTCCAATGCCGACGGAGCTCCATTGCAGCCTACGACCCCGCGACGCTCCATTGCAACCGCGACGACGCGGCGAAGCTCCACTGCAGCACCGACGGGGCTTCATTGCAGCTCCGGGGCGCTTCGTTGCAGCTCCGGCGGCGCTTCATTGCAGCCCCGGCGGAGCTTCAACGACCCGCGCGGCGCTCCGTTGCAGCCATGATGGCACCATCGTCTTCTGCGGCACCGCGAGCCCGTCACGCCAGACGCTGGTCTGCACTCTGCAGCACCGCGAGCGCGTCACGCCGGACGCCGGTCTGCAGCACCGATGCCATCCTGCGACATCACGCCGGACGACGGTCTGTAGCACCGATGCCATCCCGCGGCGTCGTTTCCCACGCAGCTAGCAACGCCAGTGGGCGCCGCATGGCAGCACCGGTGTCCCCTGCAACGCGGGTGAGCACAGCGCATGTCTCCCCTGCAATGCCGGTAAGCGCTGCATCCCACCACCGGCTGAGCCAACGAGTGTTGCAACGCCGCGCGGCGGCAATGGCCATCTTTGCTTCACTTCACGGCGATGGCTTTGCAAAACATTGAACGGAGAGTACGGACTTGGGGGGCTACAGCTTGAGAGCATATCCATGGCGGAGAGGAGCAAATAGAGGGGAAGGTGATAGAGACGAAGGGGATCTCGTACAGGGAAAGAGGAAAAAGAATAGGTGGCTGCTCATTCGGATGCCTCTCTCGTGCGTGTCCGCCCAGTTCCTCTAGGGCTGCCTCCGCGAGGCGATCGGTGGTGTTTGGTGTAACACCAACTTCCATGATCTCCTCGCCGAGATTCAGGCCTCCCCTATGTCGGGCCGCCACATTAGGTGGCTGCTCATTGGGGTGCTCGCATGGACGCTCTGAACTGTGTGTAATAAGTTTGTCATTCAGCGGGTTCCTCTCCGACGCGTTACTGATACTGTGTTCAAATTATGTGGTTACTTGTAGCTCTGGCGGCCGCTTAGCCGTCACCAGGACCGAGACGCCATCACCACCATCATCTCCGACCTTCGCGCGATGGCTCTTCGCTTGGCACCGCCGCTCCCTCCTCCACCGCCCGAGCCGGATTAGCTCCTTCCTGCTACCGCGGTTGACCCGCCTTTGGTTTTTTTTAGGGCTTGTTGAGCTGTGCCCTCAGCAGAACCTATTTGTACTCTATGTTCATGTGACTGTGTGTGTGGGTGAACTTATGTATACCGTTCGGCTATGGTGGTTTGCTTTATTTATAAAGCGGGGCGAAAGCCTTTTTCGATAAAAGAATAGGTGGCTTGTGTGCCTCTTGGCAGAAGATAAGGAAGCGGTGGGCGGTGGGTGGGCCTCCACGGGACACGTGGTGCACGCTGGAGGCGGTTTGCGCGAGACGAAATCATCCGACTTAAAAATAACGTTTTCCTAATCACATGCCACCTTTGGCATTTTCATATGCCAGATGGTACTTATGATGTGGTCCGTCAGGAAAAATTTAAGTTACCAGCAAAGTGTATTTTTCTATTGTTGTTTTGAGTTTTTTCCCTTATAAAGATCTAAAGAGTATATGTCTAGATTTTTCAGCCTATATATTTCTATTACACATTAAAAAAATTAGTTCAATAGCTCAAAATCAAATAACAACATATTTTACCCGTTGCAACGCACAGACATATGTGCTAGTATATAGATAAACAAAGGAAAAACATAATCAATGCAAGTTCTTTGACAAAAGGTACACACTTTCGCATGTTCACTCGCCGAAACGTGTGTGCCATACATACAAGCGTACGTTCCGCTATCCTACCAATCGTCATCATGCAATCCCAAAAATAATAATTAAAAACCGCCGCCCCCTCCCGGTCCGCAGCCATCGCCAGGAGTCCGACCGGCGGCCATCCTAAGCCATCGGCGGCCCCTGGGTGGACCCCACTCGCGAGTTCACGCCGGCATTGGGCCCTCCTCGCACGTCGTGCCGTGGTCGCTGCCCTCCCCGCAATAGGCGGCGCCAAGCACACCGGCGACGCTAAACTTGGTGTGATCCAAATTAGAGCCGGTAAATCTAGCCAGGAATGCATGATTGGCCACGCATCGTCAAGCTTCTGCATAATCCTCTTCATGATGTTCCAGATACCAAGATCTTTCCGCAACATCGGCATACATGATGGATGGTCAAAATCGTCCGTGAGATACATGCAGTTTGGTTCCAATGTTGTGTCCTTGGTCGAAAGGCACACATCGGCATTGTACCCAAGAAAGATTGCGCACTCTCCAATGTCCTGAAGCTCTACCAGTTTCTGCCTATCCATGTCAACCTTGAAGACTAGGACCTCTGTCGTCTTGACCTCGTTATCACGCCGCTCCTTACCGTCAATGTGTTGTTGGTCATCGATGACAGTTTCATTAAGCCTGTCGCCGCCATTTTTGTTTGCCAATTCAATACGATCATCGATCACATACGGCACAATGTCTTTGTATGTCGTGCGATTCTCGAGTGGGGTATCTATGGTATTCTGCATCCTCCACACCTGCAGGAGTTGGCCCGACGGCGCGACGACGAGATACATATTATAAATCCTCATTCTCGACGTGGGACGAATGGTCATGGTCAGCCTCGGCTGAGGCCAATTGAGATCCACAGCACTGATGGAGGCAGTATTATGTAGAACTTAGAACAGGCCGTCCTTATCGTTGTAAAGAACATCACTGACACCACCGGTTTGACGTGTTTGAAGGTTGGGGAGCAATGTCCACCGCTTATCGCCCGGCTTGGCAAACGAGAGCATCGAATCTGGATTGTGCATGATCAGGACAGTGCATGCAGTCACCTCGGCTGCGGAGGAGATGGCGACCCGGATATACTCTGAATCTCGTGCCCAGAGGATGCTGGTTTTCTGGTCTTCGTTCTCGTCATCACTCCCGGGGTCGATGACATGCTTGCCTTCATCGTCGTAGAAGTCCTCGTCGCGGCCCGAGAGCGTCTTGACCGGCGGGAGCGCGGCCTGGACGCCGGTGATGGGGTTGAAGAGGTACGGGTCGCCGACTTCATCGGCAGCGAACACCCAGCCGTGGCACGAGAAGACGAAGCCTCGCTTCTCGTGCGGTGGGCCGGGGAAGGGGACACGGAAGGTGGCGTTGGTGGAGGGGCAGTACAGGGCGGCCTCCTTGGGTCCGTACTCGTCGCAGGCGTAGAGCAGGCACGGCGCTTGCTTCAGCGCGGGGAGGCGGAAGGTGCTGTAGGCGTCCCGCCAGGACGTGCAGACGGCGCCGGAACGGACGAGGCTGGGGACATCCAGCGCCGCCATGATGGCCAGCAGGAGGTCCTGCAGCAGGCCAGACCAATCGGCGGCGTCGGGCGCATCTGTCGGAGCGATTGACCTTCGTTGCGCCTCCTTGTCATTGGTCGCCCCGATGGAGACGGCGGACAAGGTTACTGCTTCCATCGTTCGTGGGTGGTGCTATCTGGCGGTGCCGGCGAATCGAAGACTAGCCCTAGTACATCTTTATATATGCCAGGAACTTTAGCCCGCTGCGTTTAGTTTCCGAACGGGAATAGGGTTGGCCAGGTTATAGTACTTCGAACACGTCTAGTTGTGCAGGTAACTTTAGCCTGCCACGTTTAAATTCCGTACGGGAATAGGGTTGGCCAGGTTAGTAATTTTCTTTTTTGACAGCAAGCAAAACTTTATAACCTAACGGTGCTCAGGCAGATCACTCGAAGCACAAGCAGCCACTTGGACTGGTACATCAGACCCTCGATCATTCCATAATCTGGTTCATAGGGTACAAGTGTCCAATATTAGCTAGCTCATGTGCTACCGCATTTGCACTACGACGACAAACCTCTATTACATGTTTAGAAAACCACGTCTAAAGCTGAAACTTGGTGTTCTCAATGACAGCCGCGTAAGCAGAGTCGACTCTCGTGAAGTCCATGGCCTCAACTAGCAGTTTCGAGTCCGTTCAAACACCACCCTCAGTATACCCAAGTCAGCCGCAAGGGCCACGGCATTAGAGAGAGCCAGAACTTCAGCCGCAAAAGGCATCATGTATATGGTCTTGCTTGCCCTCACTTGCGGCCACACTGGCCCCCCTCCGAGTCTCTCGACACCACGCCCCAGCCGGCATGCTCATCACCTGGAACTAAGGATCCGTCCGCATTGAGCTTCACCATCTACTCAGGTGGTGGTGCCCATTTGTCGACAACAATTTTCTTTGGTTCAGAATAAGATAGACCTCCATGTATTCCATGACTGCGCTGCGTGTACGCCTCGCAAGTTCGCCCGCTGACACAACTAGCTCTCCCTTCCTTAGCTTATTCCGCATACCTCCACCAGAGCCACCAAAATGTCAGAATATACATGCGTTTCTTTACGTCCAAGCCCCACATATAATCCAATCCAACTCCAACAGAAGATCGACCCAGTTGACAACCTCGCCAGCTTATCACATGGAAGAAAAACATTGGAATCGATGCAACTTTAGTGATCTAAATGATCTTATATCCTTTATTGAAAAAAAAAGATCTTATATTTCTTTACAAAGGGAGTATTATGTACACCGCTTCGCCTGCGTCGCTCTCACGAGCGGCGGTGGGGCGAACCCTAGCCTCCACTCCCACAGGCCTTCCCCTTCCTCCCCTTCCCCCGCTGCCACCGGAGGGCGAAGCCCGGTTGGCGTCAGCGGCGGCGGGGCTCCTCCTCCCTCTCTAGAGTGCGGCTGCGGCGGCGTCTCGGCAGGGGTGCGACACTGGCGCAGGGCGTGGCGGCGGCGAGGCACTCGGCCGAGCAGGGGCGCGGGCGGGCGTTGTCGCCGTGGTGGCTGCGGGGCGACGGCAGTGGGTTGCAGGCGGCGCTGGTCTAGCTCGGGTGGGACGACGTGATTGCGGGTTGCGGGTCCTGGGTAGATCTGCGGCTTGGGCGCTGCTCCGGCCTTGTTGGGTGTGGACCGTGGACCCGGCCGGGGACGAGCTGAACAGGGGGGTGCTCGCATGATGGCACTGCCCTGCTCAGGCTCGTCCGGTCCTTGGTGGTGGCATGGGTCAACGGCGCGACCTCGGCGGCTCAGGCGGCGGTGGCTGATGGTTGTTGGTGGGTGCGGGCGGTGGTGGCGTCCTCCCCTCTTCTAGGTCCGAGCTGGTGGCGTGCGAAATGCTCGCACGATGGAGGATGGTTGGGACCTAGGGTTTGTGCTCGAGCGGGCCAGATCTAGGCCCGAGGCAGGTCGGAGCTTCCGCTCTAGGTCTGTGAGGATGGGCTTGGTCTGGGTGGCGGTCGTTGGCGGCGTTTCCCGTGCTCTCCGGCTGGCGATGGGGTGGCACGACTGTTGTGGTTTGGAGGCGGTGTGATCCGTGTCGTGGGCGTCTTCGGTGTGCGGCGTGGATTTGGTTCGTGGTGGTGGACGACCTTTGGCACGTCGGTACGAAGGGCTGTCTTGGTCCGCGTTGGTTTCCTTCGCGTTGTGATCTTCGTGTCTGCTGCTTGCTGATGGCGTCGGTCCGATTTGGGCTCTTCGGATGCCGTCATGTTGTCGGATAGATTGACTCCGGTGGCCATGTACATGGCGTTATTCGAGCTTGCTCGGCGGCAGCCGTCGGCAGTCACTGGATTCCATCCCCACGGTTTACCAGAACCGGTAGGGGAAGCAGGTGTGGGTGCCTCCTAATGTGGAGGCGCTAACCTAGATCCGGTGGCTGATGCCAGGCTAGGAGTGAAAGGAGGTCACTTTCACTCTTAGTACCGTGGTGGGGGGTCGTGATGTGGATGGCCGGTGATGTCCGGGGCCGTGGATGTCGGGGCGGCAATCTCGGATGGCGGGCTTCACGGTTGGCTTTCCGGCAGGCGTCGTGGTAGCGGTGGTGACTCTACTTCTGGTCTTGTGGGCGGCAAGGGGTGGTGTTGTGGGAGGCTCCGGTCTTCTCTAGCAGTGCTTAGATCTGGTGTGGATGGTTGGCTCTCGTGAAGGTGTTGATTGACACTCCTCCTGGTTGTAGGCGAGTGTCCGAGCGAAAGCTTTGCGCTACCTGGCACCAACGTCATGACGCCTGTGTGTGCCACTTGCTTCATGGAGTGGTCATCATGGGTCTCGTTATGCCAGGGCTCTGGGTGAAAACCTATGTCTGTTTGCTTGGACTCGGCAGCAGCGACGCTTCGCGCCTTCACCTTTTTGGAGGCGTTGTCGTGGAGCTCAGGAGTCGTGGTTGGGTCTCCGCGAGGTGTTAGCTTGTTCTAGGTTATTGTTGTATCTTTTGATCTGCTTTGTAAGAGGGCTCCTCATCACATTGTATCGTTCGACGAGTTTGGTTCTAAGGGCAACTCTAACCGATTCTCAATCCCGCCGTAAGGGAGGATAAATTCGTTTTTTGTCCCTTGCGTCGCATCTAGCCGATCCCCTAAAACGGTTAGTGGAGAAAAAATTATCCTTCGATGCCTGTCCCATCCCTTGATATATACTGTATCTCAAGGCGGCCCAAAATAAATTTCTTCACGCAAAGGCCTCCTTGTGACCTGCACGTGACTTGCATAAAGCTCCATTGTCGTCGGAGGCGACCTCCGACCTCACCGGTGACCTTGCCCATGGAGGTGGCGCGCACCGGGATGACGGTGATGCACCTGTGGGTGTTCACCACGGTGTCCGGCGCATGCATGTGGGTGACGTTCATGTCGAGCCACGTCCTCTCTGCATCGCTGCCCCGACAGCAGCTCGGCGTGGTGCAGAGCAAGCTGTACCTGACGATAATCCTAGACGCACGGAACATTACGGGCCTGCCACGGGCTACTCAGTGCGAACCAGTCTCTCCCCTGATTCTCATGGGGGTGGGCCCCACCTCCCTTCTAATATGAATCACAAACTGACACATAACCACAGCCCGTTGAATCCGTAAAACCCACTCCATGCGTGTAGCATTACTCATGTACCCGGTGTACTTCCGTGCCACAGCGTAGTGCGTCGGCCTAGCCCTCGCTGTGCACGTGCTCGGCTGCGACCGGAGCTCCTTCGCGGAGCGCCGAGAGCTTCAACTTGCTCAACGAGCTGGGACTGGTCCTCGCCAACATGCTACTTCTGGAGCCAAAAGCCACCAAGGTAAATAAGACTATCCCACCATTCTTCGCCGGGCAATTCGTGCTGTTGTTCGTCGCAAATCCATGTCTCATGCAGGTTTGCTCATCTTCTTCGCAGGTGATGTTCGAGAGGATGAAAGTGGAGAAGGAAGAAGACAGAGGAAGGGACATGGCTCACATCATCGACCTGCCGGCGTTTCCGGCGTGGTCATCATCATCGCGGACACGCATGGCAGATGTTCGATGAAATGAATAAACAAAAAAGATAACCTTACTTCGCTAAATTTAAGGGATCAACTAAAACCGATCAAAACTTAGTGGAGTAAATATACTCCACTAAGGTTACTCAGCAATATCCTCCTCTATTTTTTAAGGGCCAGTTAGAGTTGCCCTAATGTTGTGACCTTGGTCGAAAGGCACACAACGGCATTGAACCCAAGGAAGATCGTGTAGTCTCCAATGTCTTGAAGCTCTACCAGTTTCTACCTATCTATGTCAACCTTGGACCTCCGTCGTGTTGGCCTCATTATAAAACTATGACCTCTGTCGTCCAAGGTGCATGAGTGAGAGCTTCTTAGCTCCAGAATGACATTGATGTTCTTGTAAGCGTTATTTTTTTCTTTAAAACCAGCTCCACTTGAACCTAAAAAGAGAGCCCAAGATTGTCATACTGGTGAAGTATTACTTATTGGGGAAGAAAGAAGGCACATCTATGTGCAGTTCTACCATAGTGGGAACTTCAGAGGAAGCCAGGAACGTGAGGACGGGTTCCATGCGTTCTGCAGGTGCCCATTGGCTCGTGAATTGTGGCGTGCCATGGCCTTGGATTGGCCAATCCCGAAGGTGGATACTATATGCAACGATGGTCCGGAGTGGCTACTCTCCCTCCTTGAGCCGCTAACAGAAACGACGCGTATGGTTGTCCTTATGACCATATGGAGAGCTTGGTATGTGCGGAATGAGATCACACATGATAAGGCGCCGCCCCCAACAGAAGCATCTCGCCGTTTCCTCCATGGGTACATCACCTCACTGCTTTGTATCCATCAACACCCTCATGGCGACTTGAAGAAAGGGAAAATGGTGGTGCATGATAGCCTCCCGGTTATACACGCAAAGGAAGTGCCCAAGCCGGAGTTGCACTGGACCCCTCCTCCACCGGGGTGGGCTAAGCTCAATACAGATGGCAGCCATGTCTCTCCAACCGGAGAGGCAGGGGGTGGTATGATTCTTCGTGATGACAAAGGCAACATCATCTATACTGCTTGTAGACAGCTCCTTACATGCGATAATGGCCTTGAGGCACAGCTGGCTGCGTGCAGAGAGGGCCTGGAACTTGCGCTTTACCGTAGGAACCTGCCCATTATGGTTGAGCTTGACTATGCAGAAGCGGTGGCTATGCTGCTAGCACGTACTGGAGATAGATCGCAGTACCGTGTGCTCATTGAGGAGATTTGAAGACTAGCACAAGATGCTCGTAGGGAGATTTCTTTTACTCTTATTAGTCGCTCGCAGAATAAGGTTAGTCATGCGCTTGCTGCGTATGGACGTGCTACACCCCGCATTGCAGTTTGGCTGTGCTCAGGGCTGGACTTTGTTGTAAACCTTTCGAAGGCTGATATGCCTCCTTGAGTAATGAAATCTTCCTTTACCCCGCAAAAAAAGAAAATGGGTAGAAGTGTGAGGTTGATGTTCATTGGCAGCAAAATTGGGCCCTGGTATTGGTTAATTGATTATATCCAAGTGCTCTTTCAGTTTTGACGGTGGAAGGGACGCCTTTTAAGGGAATTGCAGCTTGCGTGATGCTCTTAAGAGCATTTCTAGCAGACCCCGTATATCGTCGACCCGCAAAACTCATTTACAGTTTGCCGAAAAACGGTATTGCGGGCCTGCGCGGGCGCCGGCAGGGCAGACCCCGCATGGTGACGAAACTGTAAAACAGAATATTCGCGAATATTCCGTTTTATAGTTCCGCCATGCGGGGTCTGCTTGGCCGGCGCCCGCGCCGGCCCGCATATAAGATGCGGTTTTATCTGAATTTGACACATATACACATATTCAGAATTAGTAATTTGCAATATAAGAAAAATGTCAATTTTTACAAAGAGGGATCAGTGCATTTGGCACCTTCTCCCAAAGAGGTGTGGTGGATATGTTGGATTCTCCGCGAAGTAGTCTTGCATCAACATCTCGTTCCCGAGATGGCGATTTCAAGGAATGCAAAGACGGCCGATGGTCGATCCTCGCCGCCTCTTTCGGTTCTCATCTTCGTGCTCCTTGACGGCAAGGGTCATCACCAACGTCTGCTGGCGGTAGTTGACAAGTAGCATCTCAACATCCGAGTCGTCTGAATTGGACGAATCGTCGAGCAAAAACTTCTCGCACGGGCTCAATTCCATCTAAAATCACAAATACACGCGCCGCGTTAACCAAGTATGCATACCGCTCGGCGCAAGCACGAATACAAACTCACCGGTTGCTCGGGGGCGGTGGCTCTCCGGCGGTGGATCCCGAGGCGGCAACGGCGACTAGGGGCGGCTCGGGGGCGGTGGAACCCGGGCGGCGACAACGACTAGGGGCGGCTCGGATCGGCGGATCCGGGAAGCTAGTGCAGTGGCTCGGTGGACGAGGGTAGGGGCGCCCTCGTGGCGTGATTCCGCCGCAGATTTGCCCGAAATCGCCGGCAACAGACCGGCGGAACCAATGGCGGGCAATGGCGGAAGGGGGTGGGGAAAGGGCGCGGGATGAAATGTCCCTCCCGCCGACCGCTTTCCTGGGATATGGGGCACCGTAGGGGGCGAGGCGGAAATCTGTGTTTTCGCGGGTTGGGGATGGGATTTTGCAGCGCCCCTCAAAAAAATTTACGGGTCGGACACATTTGCGGGGTCTGGTCGGGCAGCATTTTCCGCACCGACCCATATTTTGACGATTATTTTGTGGGTCGCGGCTTTATACGGGGTCTGGTAGAGATGCTCTAAGCTTAGTGGGCTCTCCCCCGAGACCATTAGTAGGTTCTGGCGTGCTTCACGGTTGAAGCATGAGGATTTTCTTGACATTTTGATCGGTTTTGTACACAGTGCAGCAGAAGTTAGAAACACGATATTTTTGTGGAATTTGTACAGGTGGGCTTCGTGTCAGAACAAGGACTCCAAGGCCGAATGACATCATAGTGTCAATACTTCGAAAAAGTTTTTTACCTGTGCCGGAATGTACAGGTGTGTAATCCACCGTTCGCCACTTTCGTCAAGATTCGTGCAGGTTTTATACACTTCCTTTGCATATGCAAATACAACAGATTAAACAGAGCTATACTTATACTTGCGTAAGACAGTGTCAGCTTTTACGTAGGAGAGAGGGAC
Source organism: Triticum aestivum (assembly GCF_018294505.1). NCBI lineage: Eukaryota > Viridiplantae > Streptophyta > Magnoliopsida > Poales > Poaceae > Triticum > Triticum aestivum. Next base: position 537,885,674 of record NC_057799.1, read on the forward strand.
TGAGTGTTGGAGATATGCCCTAGAGGCAATCATGTATGATGATATTTCCTATGTGTTTATGAATAAAGAGAGTCATTGGACATTATTAATGATGTGTATCAACAAGTACATGACTTGTTTGTGGGACTATGCATTGTATGATGACTCTCCTAAAATGTCCCTAATCGAAAGGGTTGTGTGGACGCGCAGCCGACTAGACTAGCATATGACACCGCTTGGTCTCACTAGCCATGGAGGATTGGATGCTAACCGGATAATATGGACACGGAAGGATCTGGTCGGATTCGACGTAGCCGGATCCAAGTCGAGATAAGGTCCGAGTCGGACAGACCCACCTATGAGACGCAGCGGTATGTCATCTGTGAGTCTCTAGTACAACATACGTTCTATGTCCTAAGACCTGAGCTGGCGCATGTACTCGGGATGGTGACAGACCTGCTTTTGGCTGACCAAACACTATTCCGTGACTGGGTAGTTACAAAAGTAGGTTTCGGGCTTGTCCAGTCCCATGCTACGAGACATGATCGAGCAAGATGGGATTTTCCCTTCCCATCAGGAGAGATATACTCTGGGCCCCTCGTGTGATCCGGCCAAGATAAGCATGGCCATGCGACATGGATTATGAGATAATCCGGTTTATGGTTGGCATCACTGGAATGAGAAAGAGGTCGGGCTAGCACAAGGATGACAGACTCGCGTTGAGCCCGACAACATATATCGTGAGGCAAAGGGAACATAAGTGTGGCATGTTGTACAGGTTCACCAACCAGCTTCATTGTCTACTTGGTGGTCGGCACGCCTTGCTAGAGGCCGCTACCAGCCGAGCGGGTCGGAGGTGATCCGACCTGCGACCAAGCCGACTTGAACCTAAGGGGTCGCACGCTTAAGGGAAGGAACCTGTGAGGCTCGATCCGACTCCACGAGTTAGATGCGATCCTACTCGGACTCGGATCTCGGCCGAACAGATTTCGGGCTTTAGGGTCCGTGCGAGGCCCAAGTGTTGGGCCCTTGGCGGACGCCTATATAAAGTGGGGGTGTGGCACACTCATTGGTTGATCGCTTCGGCGCTCTCACTAGGGTTTGCATGTGTTGCGAATAGACACCTCCACTCGCCGCTGGTTGTGTGATCGGACCTAGCAGTCCGCCGCACGACGTTCCTCTTGCATGCGCGGATACCGTTAGAGGCGGTGCACCTACGCCGCTCCGGCGAACCTGTACAAGGGATCATCCGACTAGTTGTTCGAGGGATATCGGACGAGGAGGAGATGAACCACGCGGACGTGCTGCCCCAACTCTTCTTCCGCTGCACGGCACTGCGCGTCTAGTGGTAATGATCTATGATCCATTCCCGTAGCATGTTCTTGGTCGTTCTGCGCATAGGAAAATTTTAATTTGCAGTCGACGCACCCTACCGTAGATCACAACAGTGGTATCAGAGCCTCTGCTATAGGATTTGGATTCAGATCGTATGCATAATAGATATGTGGAGGCGGCAGATGAGATCTGTTGTCGTTTATGAGATCGGCTATGTGCATGGTTGATGAGATCAACTGCACATGGGGTCGATGTGGCTATGTTTTCTGGTAATCGGAATTGATGAGGTCGTGACACAACCTACCCCTACTAGCCGGAATCCGCCATCGGGGTTAACCGTGAAACGTAAATCCGAATCGGATTCGCGATGGTCGATGAGATCGGTCAGATCAGAAAAAAAATCCGGCGTTATCGGAGTACAGATGGGACCGCCGTGTGCGTATCGCCTTGTATTTCGTACACGATCACTGAAACCGGTAGAATGCGATTCTATGCATAACTTTAATTTGCAGGGGTTGATGTGAATAGTATGGCTCATGTGTATGTGATGCATGTGTGTAATTTATACATGGCCAGCGCATCATGTTTGTCAGCCGGCAGGAGCCAAAGTGTTGTCATTATAATGTATAACGACCTGCGTGTCGACCTATGACTCTATTTAAAATTCATTACTAGTTGTAGTAATTGGATAATAGAGATCAGGTTGGTGGCTTGGGGTCCCGGCGTGGCAAGCAAGATGGAGTTCCTAGATGGTCATCGGAGTCGGAGCCGACCTGGAAGGACATCGATGAAGGAGCCATACTATTTCACAATATATGTTTATTTGTGATTGTTATTATTCTTGTTTTCTATGCATGTTAGAATGATAGAAAGATCCATCGTTAATATCAAGCAATTTGCCATTCCCGATGTTGCACCTTCGCACGTCAAGTACGTCTAGTGGCGGGCTCATAAAATTAGGGTGCTACTAGGTGTCCTTGAACTGAATGGTTCGTGTCGTACACGGACATGCACTGCATCAGGTTAACTTGACAAGGCTATCAAAATGGTTTTGGCCTTGTGGTAAAGAAGGTTGGGGGCCGGGGTATGAGATACCTTCCCGGCCGACAGGAATCATATAGAGATACGATTAGCAAGAAGTTGATTACCGTATAGGCATGTTGTCGAGCAGTGATGCTAAAGCTCACTAGTCGCATGTGCTAGTCGGATCCTGAATCACTGAGAGTTTGCGAAGGGATGCCGACTTTAGTGGGAGTATTTCTATTTAAGGCTATAATTACTCTACATAAACACATTGCTTAGTGATTGCATATTTTCTGTTGTAGATCAATGGCACCACCTGCTCAACCCAACTTTGCATTGAAATCAATTCTGGAAAAGGATAAACTGAATGGAACAAACTTTACCACCTGGTATAGAAATATGAGAATTGTTCTTAAGCACGATAAAAGGAACATGTTCTAGTGGATCCACTTCCAGAGGAACCTGCCGATAATGCTAATGCCACAACTAAGAAAGCCTAGAAGAAACTCATTGATGAATCAACGGAGATCAGCTGTCTGATGCTCGCTTGTATGGAGCCCGATTTGCTACAGCATTTCGAAAACATTGAGGCTTACGATATGATCGAGAGTCTCAAGAGCATGTTTCAGACACAGGCTGGGACCGAAAGGTTCAACGTCTGGCGATCCTTAATGGACTGCAAGTTGAAGGAAGGTGATCCACTGAGCCCGCATGTGATCAAGATGATCGGTTACGTGCAAGCTTTGGATCGGTGTGGCTTCCCGCTCTTGGATGAGCTGGCTACTGATGCAGTTCTGGGTTCTCTTCCACCCAGCTATGGGACGTTCATCTCGAACTATCATATGCATGGCATGGATAAGAAGCTCACTGAATTGCATGGAATGCTCAAAGTGGCAGAGCAGGATATTAAGAAAGGCACGCATCACGTGTTGATGGTGCAGAAATCGGCTAAGTTCAAGAAGAGTTGGTCCAAGAAAAAGGCTAAGGCAAAGGGCACGGAGACGGTAACCTCCACTGTTGCGCCGAAGTCTGGACTAGACTCAAAGACCATTTGCTACCATTGCAAGGAAACTGGTCACTAGAAGAGGAACTATAGGAAGTGGCTTGCGGAGCATGGCAAGAAGGACGGAGATGCTTCTTGAGGCAAAGGTACACTTGTTGCATATGTTATAGACATTTACCTTGCTAACATATCTAGTAGCTCTTGGGTATTTGATACCAGATCGGTTGTTCACATTTGCAACTCGATGCAGGGGCCGGTAACAACTAGGCGTGTGGCACAAGGGGAGATTGACATCAGGGTCGGCAACAAAGCAAGAGTTGTTGCGTTGGAGGTCGGCACCCATTGTTGATGGGCTATTTATATTGAATCTAGAAACGGAACCGGTCTATAACGTGAATGTCAAGAGGCATAAGCCAAATGAGATAAATCCGACATACTTCTGGCATTGGCGGCTTGGACACATTAGTCTGAAACGCATGAAGAAGCTCCATGATGATGGACTCCTAACTTCGTCCGACTTTGGGTCGTTCGAGACAGGCGAATCATGCTTGCTCGGTAAGATGACTAAGTCTCCTTTTGCAAAGAGTTGTGAGAGGGCATCCGAGCTATTGGAGCTTATACACAGTGATGTGTGCGGTCCAATAAGCACAACTGTCAGAGGCGGCTATCAGTACTTCATGACTTTTACTGACGACTTGAGTAGATATGGATATATCTATTTGATGAGGCACAAGTCGAAAACTTTTGAAAAGTTCAAAGAGTTTCAGAACGAGGTTGAAAATTAGCTCGGCAAGACTATAAAGCTTCAACGATCAGATTATGGAGGTGAATACATGAGCCAGGAGTTTGATGATCATCTGAAAAGCCGAGGTATAGTACCTCAGCACACACCTTCGGGTACACCACATAGAAAGGACGTGCCGGAACGGAGGAATATGACCTTGTTGGTCATGGTCCGGTCAATGATGAGCAAATCGGATTTACCCTTGTCATTATGGGGATACACTCTAGAAACTGCAGCTTTCACACTTAACAGGGTACCATCAAAATCCGTAGACAAGACACCACATGAGATGTGGACCGGGAAGAGTCCCAGTTTGTCTTTTCTGAAGATTTGGGGTTGTGAAGCATTTGTTAAGAGACTTATGTCAGACAAGCTTACACCCAAGTCGGATAAATGCATATTCGTGGGATATCCGAGGAAAACCTTGGGATGTAGCTTCTACAACCGTGAAGAGAACAAAGTGTTTGTTGCTCGGAACGGGGTTTTCCTTGAGAAAGAGTTTCTCGGTCGGGAAGCCAGTGGGAGGATGGTCTGACTCAAAGAAATTGGAGGACCACTCGGGGACGGCTCGGCGGGTGATGAGATCATACACGAGTTAGTCAGGGAACCCGTAGTGGAAGCTGTTGGGGATATACCCCGTGGTGTAACCCGCCGGATGTATGACCCGACTGGAGCTTGGCGACTCACTGGCGACCCGCCCGGACCTGCGGTTTACGGGCAACCTGCCTGAACATTGCGACTCACTGGTGACCCGGCGGGCAGGTCACACGGATGACAAGGCCCAATGCCCAATAGGCCGGCTCATGTTATGGTGGGCCGGCTTAAGAGGAAAGCGTAAGGAATATTCCCTTACAAAGGAAGCAAGACTAGGACTCCACTTGTAATAGAGTAATTCTAATCCTACTATGACTAGTCATGTAACCCGCCCCTTCAACATATATAAGGCTGTGTTCGGCTGAAAAGGATTTGAAGGGGGTTTGGCAGGGATTGAGGAGGATTTGATCCCCTACAAGTCAACCCCCCCCCCCCCAAATCCCCTCCAATCCTTTTGTGGAGGGGTGTAACCGAACAAGGCCTAAGGAGGGGCAGGGCACCCCAAGAGGGAGGTGAAAATAATCGCTAAGGCTAGACACAACTAAAGGGGAGCCGGCTTATGCGGCGACTCCCTCATGAGCATAATGAGATCTAGCCACAAACATCATGTAGGGCTATTACCGGATGATGTTTCCCGGGCCCGAAGCTGTCTAAATCCTTGTCTTATGTATTGATCCGCCTCGCGTCTCTCGATTCCGACCAACCCCTTCAAGCTACCGCGTAGATGCGTTGTCCTCACGACTAAGTCCTCACACTAGGACATCTGCCGTGACAAATCCACGACAGTTGGCGCCCACCGTGCGGTTCGCGCACGGTGGTGTTGAGTTCTTGGAGGGATCTTACTCAGGGATCGAGAAACTGACTATCGAGGAAGAACCGGCGTGGAACAATCACGTAGGGACAAGCTTGCGTTGAACCAGCATACTCATCGTTTTTCGATCTGCTCAGTGATTAACTTTGAAGTTGACATATACCAATTGGAGACCAGAGATTAAGGTTACAACTTGTGCGCCGCTACAGGCATCTTGGCGATCCGACGATCCGAGGAGAGATTGGTTTTTTATGTTGCAATAGCCGAAGCGATCCATTGAGACGGACATAAATTTGTCTACGTGTGCCGAGTGTATCGAGAGTTCCATCACACACGGCCTCATCTTCCCATGAAAATAGCAGCGTTTCAAGTTCATGCAAGGCAAGTTGGAGTTGGTAACAAAAGAGAGGGATTGCAGCACCCGAGCTCCACTACTCCCTATATTTAAACATTTTGAAATTTGTATTTTTTAAGTTTCAAAAAAAGTGTAATTTTTCACGGGGATACATATACACATTCCGAATACCCGTGGCAAGTTTTGGTAGAAATCTCGTTTTGTTTTGGCTATAGAAAAAAAACAAATTTCTGACACTATATAGGAGAAAAGGTGTGCCATTTTCTGTCAGATATTTCTCTTTTGTATTTTCCAAAATATAAAGTATTTTTTTCTCAGCTTTTTACCAGGCCTTAGGAATGTGTGTATGTATTCACGTATTTGATATAAGATTTTTTTAAGCAACGAAAATGTGTTTTTCAAAAAATTCAAATACCAGAAGCCCTAGAGCCCGGTAGCTGCAGCCGCTTTTCGTTGGTAACAAGCTCAGAATCGGAAGAACTACGTGTTAAGGAGAGTACTATCGAAAAAAAGTGGTAGCTATTTTTAATAGGGTGGACTCGGATGGGTGTGGCAGCTTAAGAAAAAAAACGGTGAATCACGTGAAGTACTACTTTGACTCGAATATGGGTAAAGAAAAAGACGTCGATATCTACCACACGTGTGGCATAATAGGCATTCGCCCACACATCGTGTGTGGCATGAGCAGGGGGCAGCCACACGGGCTGTGTGTGGTCGAACAGTAGAATTATCCACACGTGTGGACGCAACTACTTCATGCCACACGTTCAACAAGTACTACTTATCCCCACCCCGCACATGTGGCACGAAGCAAATATGCCCACACGTCCTGGCGCAGCTACATTAGGTACCCGCGGTATGACGATCTAGTTGCCATCCGAGATGACAGATGTAGTTATCCGGGATGACAAATATGGTTGTAAAAGCATGACAACTCTCTTTGTTTTGGTTAACTATAGTTGCCAGTCTAATTTATGGTAGTTGCCGCATGTAATCAAACCATAGTTGTCGTGTGTGATTAACTACTTCCCACATATGGTCAAACAAATAGTTGCCATGTGTGTTTACCTAGTTGCCATTCACAGTTGCCATGTATGTTTATTTAATTGCCACGTACGCGCAACTGCAGTTGCCGTCTAGCAACGAATTATAGTTGTCATGTGTGTTTGCCTAGTTGCCATGTACGTACAACTGCAGTTGCCATCTTCGTCCACACTCGTGTACTAGGTGGTGGTTGTGTGGACAGAAACTAATTCGCCCACACAGCGCAGCTGGCAACCTCGTGTTGTGGGGCGTGTGGGCGACCTCTTCAACGCCCGCACACCGTCCTTGTCCTACGTGACACACGAAAACTGCCTCGGTGTGTCAAGATTCGTGCAAACTTAATTAAACGGTGATCCAGTCGTGTGGGCGAGTTGCAATGTTGCCACACGTGTGGGCGTTACTGATTTCGAAACAAAAGAGAGAGACGGACGTGGATGGTCAAACCAACAACTACCAGGACGAGGAAGTGGACGGGGATGGACTCGGACTCCTTCGCCACTGCTTGCGTGACTCCGTGGCCGAGTTGCCGGTCTCCGTCGAACCAGCAAGCCGAGTCGCCGCCGTTCTCCGCCTCCAAGCCTCACCCCTGCCGCGCCGCCCCGCCTCCGCTGGCTCATCGGTGGCCAGTCCTCTGCCATGACCGAGTCGCCTGAGACCCCGCGCGACCTCGTCGCTGAGTCGCTGGGCTCCGCTGCGGCCCCGCCTTGCGTCACCTCCATTGGTCCACCGCTGCGCCCCGTCCCCGCCGATGCGGTGCAGAGCCGCCTTTGCCGCACCACCGGAGAGCTGCCCTTGCACTTCCCTTGAGCCACCGTTGCCTCGACAAGTCGCCACCGTGGCCAAATCAATCGTCGGCCGTCTCTGCCTCAACGTCTGTGAGCCGCCGTCGCGATTTCCACTTCAGGCTTTAAACCGCCTTGGCTCCGGGTCCGTCGTTCCTCCGCGCGCTCCCGGCCCTCGCCTCCAGCAGCGGCCTGAGCCGCCTGACGCGCCAAGCCTCCCCTGACCGGTGAGCCGCCGAGCTGGCCTGCCGCGTCCCATACTACGGCTGCTGGAGCTCACGTGGGCGGAGATGTTGCGGTTGCTGGAGCTGAACCTGTAACTCACGGACGAGGGGAAGGTGCTACAGGGTCCTCAGACGCCGACAGTTGCCCGTGCACAAGAGCAGATGAACCACTGGTGCTACTGACTCCACGTGAGATCAAGGATAATCTACATTTTGGTTGCTAGTGCTACTACTGTTGCTAGAAGCACTAGTACTAGTTGGGCTAGGAACTGCTACTCCACTGTCCACATTCATCCGACGAAAATAGCAGGTGCTATCCTTTCTATAAATCTTATCATCATATATTACATTGTTTGAGAACAATTACTCTGGTCTATGGTATTTTTTCGCAGGACCATTATTCATTGTAAAGGTGTGGCAAAAAGGCATGCGCCAACATTATTTTTGTAATAGCGCTCGTCTGTGCCATACTGCTCGACGGATACATGTGCAAATCGCTGCTCCCGCTACATCATCACACGTGGCTGACTTGTCCGCACTCGCGGCCGACTCGCCCGCATCTGTGCCATTTTCAACGTCGCGGCCGACTCTCTCGTCCGCGCCGGCTTACAACGCCGCGACCGACTCTCTCGTCCGCGCCGGCTTACAACGCCGCGACCGACTCGCCCGTGATTGATTTCAGTTTCACCGTAGTGATCATCAACTCTGCGACGGATAATTTCCGGTTTAACATATCAGGTGAAATCCATCCAGTATGTTTTTTTACATATTTATGAGCAATTACTTTGGATTGCAAATTATTTGATGCAGGACAAATTGTCTACTGCAAAGGTAACCGTCATGTCACGGAGTTTATTGAATAACTCATAGTGCGGATATACAATGAGTATCGCGAAGATCATTAACTCGCCACCTTGTTTCCGGCTTCAACATATTCCAGCGTTTCTGCTGTTCAACTATATGCCGGTTTATATCACGGCCAAGTATGAAGAATCTCAAGCCAACTCCTCGAGTCGTCTTGAGACTCGGGGGCTACAATGACATGACTCTGCAGAATTGGCCGGTTTCAGTGAATTCAAGAACTCCGGGTCATTGGAGGGAAGATAACCCGGTCCCGAAGGCTATTGCTATATTGATGAAAACTTAAAGGCCGTCAGACAATTTCTGGCTCAAAATGAAGAATGCCGGTTTAAAATCTGGCTCAAGGGGAATCTATTTTCCACAAAGCTCCGAAGCTCTCAATCTCCGGTTTAAAATTCCGGCTCAAGAAGAATTTATCTCTCGCGAAGTTCGAGTTCTCAGAAAAAAATAAAGGTTGCCAAAGAGAATTTGCTGCCATGATGCGCGGTTCAAACATGGGTATCCTGCCTTATTGGCTTATCAGATGGTCACTTGGGGGCTTCTTGCTCATTGAGCATAGCTATGAATATTCCTGTTGATCGGCTCATACGCCACACTTACAAGTCACTTGGGGGCTTCCTGTTCAAACATAGGTGCATTCATCAAAGAGAACATAGCGTTACTACCCTCTTGACCGAATATATCACTTGGGGGCTTCCTGTTCAAACATAGGTGTATTCACCAAAGAGAACATAGCGTTACTACCCTCTTGACGGGGTTATCTTGTCCAAATATAGGTGTATTCACCAAAGAGGACGTAACCCTTTCGGGTCATCCTGCCTATAGGTCAGCTGCTTCTCCATCAGGTAATCCTGATTGACCCACCGAACTCTTTACAGTCACATCTGAACTCGTTAAGGTTAAAACGCTGGATTGTCATGTGAGGGCACGGCTTACAGATAGCGAGGATGAACCCAGGCTACTAACCCGCCTTCATTGAAACTTGGTTAAACCTGCCTGTTTGCTTGATGCTACTCCGACCTCGTGTACTCTCGATAAGTCATATATGAACTTATCCAGGTTCAAACATCGATTGGGTCATGTGAGAGCCGACTTACAGAAAGCGAGGATACTCCAGTGGCTATCATGCTAGTTTCATTGAAGTATTCTGTTATCATACACATACATCATCATATATTGCATCATACATTGCATCATCATTACATCATCATATATTGCATCATCATTACATAATCATAGCATACATCATATGTGCATGGATATACTGGTTTATATGGCAGGAATCGGTTTTCAGGCCGGGTTATGTTATTCAAATCTTTAATAGCCAACATGGCTGGATTTTTTATTGTTGTTATCAATAACCAGTATTATGATTAAGGTTTTCAAAGTCGCTTCAGCACAATGGCTATTATTTATCAATGGATATGATTTATTCTACAGTGAAAGGAATAGTCCCGAGTCGCTGCAGGCTTACGACCCGGTACTTGGGGGTTACATTATCCAAGTTGAGATTACATTAAATATGCAAGTCCCATGTCACTGCCAGCATGCATCATGGCACTTTGGGGCTAATGCAAAGTCATTTTTTGCTCACCTTATTGAAGACCTGACTCATCACATTGTAATGAGCCGGCCCTTGGGGGCTACTAATTTCTCCTGTCAATAATTCAAAGTACGCAAGCTAAATCCATTATATTCAAGGGTCCATTGCTTAGTTGGTAAAGCACAAGACTCTTAACCTTGTGGACGTGGGTTCAAGCCCTACGATGGAGCTACATCATATGATGTTATTTTCGATGAAGTATATATAAAGTCCCAGCTCAGTATTATCTTACTGAGATGGCCCTTGGGGGCTACATTGGTTGAAGTTTTTATGAGTATAAGGCAATTACAAGTCCCAGGTTGCTGCAAGCATGACAACCCGGCACCTGGGGGCTACATATGTGGAATATTCAGTTTTGACTAGTGATTGAGATGAACAACCTGGATTTCTTTAAGGTTGCAACATTTATACTGAAGCAAGTCTTAAGTTGTTACTATGCTCCCTTCTTAAGACTTGGGGGCTACAAGTGGTATGCATATAAGAGGTACATTTTCAAGTTTGATGTTAGCAACAATTATGACCCGGTGCTATCAATATTTACAAACCAGCAATTGTGGCAAGGATAAACCGGCAAGTTCTACATCCTCAAGCCGGATGAAAATCAGATGAGTATTTCAAGACCAATATTTTTTAAGCCGACGCTTTGGAAGCCGACTCAAGTGGATTATTTCTTACAATATTTCTCTACAAGAGGCCAATGACAGCAAATTGACTCTGAAGCTGGCCTGTTGACCTGGATTTTCAAAAGAAGTATCTGGATTTTTTGCATTGACAAAGTTGAAACATATTTGCTATGAGATCATGGACATATATACATCAACAAGGAAATGACAAGGATTTAACTGTGATCAAATGCCGGCTCAGAAGGACCTTCGACCCGGCGTATAATCTACCAAAGTTGGTCTTGTTTTGCAAGATAAGTTTACCATGGATAAATCCAAGATAAACTGGGGGCTAATGTCGGGGATATACCCCGCGGTGTAACCCGCCGGATGTATGACCCGGCTGGAGCTTGGCGACTCACTGGTGACCCGCCCGGGCCTGGCGGTTTACGGGCAACCCGCCTGAACATTGTGACTCACTGGTGACCCAGCGGGCGGGTCAGACGGATGACAAGGCCCAAGGCCCAATAGGCCGGCTCATGTTATGGTGGGCGAGCTTAAGAGGAAAGCGTAAGGAATATTCCCTTACAAAGGAAGCAAGACTAGGACTCCACTTGTAATAGAGTAATTCTAATCCTACTAGGACTAGTCATGTAACCCTCCCCTTCAACATATATAAGGAGGGGCAGGGCACCCCAAGAGGGAGGAGAAAATAATCGCTAAGGCTAGACACAACTAAAGGGGAGCCGACTTATGCGGCGACTCCCTCATGAGCATAATGAGACCTAGCCACAAACGGCATGTAGGGCTATTACCGGATGATTTTTCCCGGGGCCCGAAGTTGTCTAAATCCTTGTCTTGTGTATTGATCCGCCTCGCGTCTCTCGATTCCGACCAACCCCTTCAAGCTACCGCGTAGATGCGTTGGCCTCACGACTAAGTCCTCACACTAGGACATCTGCCGTGACAAATCCACGACAGAAGCGGTACTAGAACCACCGAGGTCGGAAAGATTGATCAGAGTGCGTGATGTATTGTGGCTAGAAAGCGACGAGCCGGCCACGTATGCGGAAGCGATGGTGAGGACGGATTCTGAGGCATGGCTAGAGGCCATGAGATTCGAGTTAAAATCCACGGATGAAAATCAAGTCTGGGACTTGGTTGATCCGCCGCCTGGCGTAAAGGCCATTGGTTGCAAATGGGTCTTTAAGAAGAAAACCGATGTGGATGGAAATGTTCAGATCCACAAAGCTCGGCTTGTCGCTAAAGGTTATGGACAAGTTCAAGGAATTGACTACGACGAGACTTACTCGCCGGTAGCCATGCTAAAGTCGGTGATACGTCTCCAACGTATCTATAATTTTTGATTGTTCCATGCTCTTATATTATCTGTTTTGGATGTTTAATGGGCTTTAATATTCTCTTTTATATTATTTTTGGGCTAACCTATTAACCGAAGGCCCAATGCCAGTTTCTGTTTTTTTGCCTATTTCAGTGTTTTGCAGAAAAGGAATACCAAACGGAATGAAACCTTCACGATGATCTTTCTTGGAACAAACGCAATCCAGAAGACTTGGAGTTGAAGTCTGGAACTCCGTGTGGCGGCCACGAGGCAGGAGGGCGTGCCCAGAGGGTAGGCGCGCCCCCACCCTCGTGGGCCCCACGGAGCTGCACCGACGTACTTCTTTCGCCTATATATACTCTTATACCCTAAAAACATCAGGGGGAGCCACGAAACCACTTTTCCACCGCCGCAACCTTCTGTACCCGTGAGATCCCATCTTAGGGCCTTTTTCGGCGATCTGCCGGAGGGGGAATCGATCACGGAGGGCTTCTACATCAACACCATAGCCTCTCCGATGATGTGTGAGTAGTTTACCACAGACCTTCGGGTCCATAGTTATTAGCTAGATGGCTTCTTCTCTCTCTTTGGTTCTCAATACAAAGTTCTCCTCGATGTTCATGGAGATCTATTCGATGTAATACTCTTTTGCGGTGTGTTTGCCGAGATCCGATGAATTGTGGATTTATGATCAATATTATCTATGAATAATATTTGGTTCTTCTCTGAATTCTTATATGCATGATTTGATATCTTTGCAAGTCTCTTCGAATTATCGGTTTAGTTTGGCCTACTAGATTGATCTTTCTTGCAATGGGAGAAGTGCTTAGCTTTGGGTTCAATCTTACGGTGTCCTTTCCCAGTGAGAGTAGGGGCAGCAAGGCACATATTGTATTGTTGCCATCGAGGATAAAAAGATGGGGTTTATATCATATTGCTTGAGTTTATCCCTCTACATCATGTCAGCTTGCTTAATGCGTTACTCTGTTCTTATAAACTTAATACTCTAGATGCATGCTGGATAGCGGTCGATGTGTGGAGTAATAGTAGTAGATGCAAAATTGTTTCGGTCTACTTGACACTGACGTGATGCCTATATTCATGATCATTGCCTAGATATTCTCATAGCTATGCTCTTTTCTATCAATTGCTCGGCAGTAATTTGTTGACCCACCGTTATATATGCTATCTTGAGAGAAGCCACTAGTGAAACATATGGCCCCCGGGTCTCTTTCTTATTATATTGCATCTCTTTTATTTACATCGCATATCGTTTACTATTTTGCAATCTTTACTTTCCAATCTATACAACAAAAATACCAAAAATATTTATCTTACTATCTTTATTAGATCTCACTTTTGCGAGTGACCGTGAAGGGATTGACAACCCCTTTATTGTGTTGGTTGCAAGGTTCTTGATTGTTTGTGCAGGTACTAGGTGACTTGCGTGTTATCTCCTACTGGATTGATACCTTGGTTCTCAAAAATTGAGGGAAATACTTACGCTACTTTGCTGCATCACCCTTTCCTCTTCAAGGGAAAACCAACGCATGCTCAAGAGGTAGCAAGAAGGATTTCTGGCACCGTTGCCGGGGAGATCTACGCCAAGTCAAGACATACCAAGTACCCACCATAAACTCTTCTCCCTCGCATTACATTATTTGCCATTTGCCTCTCGTTTTCCTCTTCCCCACTTCTAAAACGATTTTCAAAAACCTTTGCCTTTTCTTTCGCCCTTCTTCTGTTCGATCTTGTGTTACCATGTGTCTTCTTTTTGCTTGCATCTTCGCTTCTTAAAAGTTTATGGATCCTCATCCACTCGCTAATCTCTTTAAGAGATCTAATTATGATGATCCTATTGCTAGTGAGTGGTGCGTCTCCAACGTATCTATAATTTTTGATTGCTCCATGCTATAATATATATTCTGTTTTGGATGTTTAATGGGCTTTATTATACACTTTTATATTATTTTTGGGCTAACCTACTAACCCAAGGCCCAGTGCAAATTGCTATTTTTTTTGCCTATTTCAGTGTTTCACAGAAAAGGAATATCAAACGGAGTCCAAACGGAATGAAACCTTCGGGAGCATGATTGGAACAAACGTGATCTAGAGGACTTGGAGTGGACGTCAAGAAACCAACGAGGAGGCCACGAGGCAGGGAGGCGTGCCTGCCCCCCTGGGCGCGCCCCCACCCACGTGGGCCCCTCGTGGCTCCATCGACCTACTTCTTCCTCCTATGTATACCCATGTACCCCGAAACCATCGAGGAGCACCACGAAACCCTATTTCCACCGCCGCAACATTCTGTACCCGTGAGATCCCATCTTGGGGCCTTTTCCGGCGCTCCACCGGAGGGGAATCGATCACGGAGGGCTTCTACATCAACACCATAGCCTCTCCGATGATGTGTGAGTAGTTTACCACAGACCTTCGGGTCCATAGTTATTAGCTAGATGGCTTCTTCTCTCTCTTTGGATCTCAATACAAAGTTCTCCTCGATCTTCTTGGAGATCTATTCGATGTAACTATTTTTGCGGTGTGTTTGTCGAGATCCGATGAATTATGGGTTTATGATCAAGATTATCTATGAACAATATTTGAATCTTCTCTGAATTCTTTTATGTATGATTGGTTATCTTTGCAAGTCTCTTCAAATTATCAGTTTGGTTTGGCCTACTAGATTGATCTTTCTTGCAATGGGAGAAGTGCTTAGCTTTGGGTTCAATCTTGCGTTGCTCGATCCCAGTGACAGAAGGGGAAACGACGCGTATTGTATTGTTGCCATCGAGGATAAAAAGATGGGCTTTATATCATATTGCTTGAGTTTATCCCTCTACACCATGTCATCTTGCCTAATGCGTTACTCTGTTCTTATGAACATAATACTCTAGATGCATGCTGGATAGCAGTCGATGTGTGGAGTAAAAGTAGTAGATGCAGGCAGGAGTCCGTCTACTTGTTGCGGATGTGATGCCTATATACATGATCATGCCTAGATATTCTCATAATTATGCACTTTTCTATCAATTGCTCGACAGTAATTTGTTCACCCACCATAATACTTATGCTATCTTGAGAGAAGCCACTAGTGAAACCTATGGGCCCCGGGTCTATTTTCCATCATATTAATCTCCCGACAACGAGCCATTTCTGTCGCCGTTTATTTTGCAATATTTACTTTCAATCTTTATCATAAAAATACCAAAAATATTATCTTATCATCTCTATCAGATCTCACTTTTGCAAGTGGCCGTGAAGGGATTGACAACCCCTTTATCGCGTTGGTTGCAAGGTTCTTATTTGTTTGTGTAGGTACGAGGGACTTGCGTGTGGCCTCCTACTGGATTGATACCTTGGTTCTCAAAAACTCAGGGAAATACTTACGCTACTTTTCTGCATCACCCTTTCCTCTTCAAGGGAAAACCAACGCATGCTCAAGAGGTAGCAAGAAGGATTTCTGGCGCCGTTGCCAGGGAGTCTACGCACAAGTCAAGACATACCAAGTACTCATCACAAACTCTTATCCCTCGCATTACATTATTTGCCATTTGCCTCTCGTTTTCCTCTCCCCCACTTCACCTTTGCCGTTTTATTCGCCCTCCTTCCGTTCGATTTTGTGTTACCATGTGCCTTCTATTTGCTTGCATCTTTGCTTGCTAAAAATATATTGATATGGATCCACTTAAAGTGTTCTACTTGGATCATCTTCAATCCTTATGCGCTCGTGCTGAAACCCCAACTAGCCTAGTTGATGGGAAATCTTTAGATGAGCATGCTCATTTTGTGCGTCACCGTTTGTCTAAAAAAGGGAGACTCTTATGGGATCAAATAAACAGATTGCTGTGTTATGCCTGGAATCTTTGTGAAAATTGTGATTTTACTTGTTGCTCTAAGAACCCTAAAAAACACCTCCCCTACGTTTGTGAGTTTAACGATAATGAAATCTTATCTTCTTATGGAAAGGGTGTTTATAATTACTACGATATCGAACAAATTGAAGAATTTGTTGCTTTTAAGGGTTCTTATGAAGTTGCTTCTTTGATTGAAAAGTATGATATTACTCTCTACGAATCTGAAAATTTTGACATACTTAAATATTGCTATGAAAACTATGCTCATAATGTCTATGTCAAAGAATTTATTGAAAGAATGACTGTTGCTTCTGAAGAAAATAATGATATGCATGAATCTATAGATAATTATGATTCCGATGATTTGATTGAAATATCCCTTGATGAACATGATGCTTGGTATTCTTGTGGCCATGATGCCAATATTTATGAAGATGAATTTGCTATAGTTCCTTATGATAAACATGATATCGTTGCTATTGCACCCATACTTGATAGTTCCTTCAATGAAAAGCATGATTGCAACGATCTTACTATAAATTTTATTGATGTCAATTATGCTAATAATATGCAAAACCCTAAGCTTGGGGATGTGCTATGCCTACTACTTGTTGCAATGATCATGATTCGGGTGATTCTTCTTATGATCTTGAAAATTTATTTAAGCCCCATGATGAATATGAGATTGATATTAGTGTTTGCAATAGTATTGAAAGTGGGTTTGGAAGAGTGTCAACTTTAGATCCCTCATATTTGGAGAATGTTCAATCTTATGATTTTTTTTATAAAAGTGGGTTTGTAGAGGTCATGACTTTAGTTAATGATAATCCCACTATTTTGGAAGAGTGTCAACTTCGCATGCATGTGGATCGTGTTGAGAATATGTTTTGTGATAGCTATATTATTGAATTTGCTTATGATCCTACATGTAATTATTATGAGAGAGGAAAATATGGTTGTAGAAATTTTCATGTCACTAAATTACCTATCGTTATGTTGAGATTGCTATTGTTTCTTTCCGCTTCCTTGCATATGCTAGTTTTTGCTTGCCTTGATAATTTGTTTGCCTATAAGAGCCTATGCATAGGAAGTATGTTAGACTTAGATGTGTTTATCATGTATTTTATGATGCTCTTTTTGTGCTTCAATTCTTGTCTTTCATGTGAGCATCATTGAAATCTCTATGCCTAGCTAGGGGCGTTAAACGATAGCGCTTGTTGGGAGGCAACACAATTTTATTTTTGTTTCTTTATTTTTGGTTCTGTTTAGGAATAGATCTTTGATCTAGCCTCTGGTTAGATGTGTTTTTATGTTTTAATTAGTGTTTGTTCCAAGTAAAACCTTTGGGAAGACTTGGGTGAAGTCTTTTTGATCTTGCTGTAAAAAACAGAAACTTTAGCGCTCACGAGATTAGCTACGACTTTTTACTGGAGAGTTATATTTAGTTTATTCTTTTTGCAGATGATTAATAGATAAATTCCTCACGTTCAGCAATTTATTTTATAATTTTTGGAGTTCCAGAAGTATGCGTTTGATACATATTACTACAGACTGTTCTGTTTTTGACAGATTCTGTTTTTCGTGTGTTGTTTGCTTATTTTGATAAATCTATGGCTAGTATTGGAGGTTATGAACCATGGAGAAGTTGGAATACAGTAGGTTTAACATCAATATAAATAAAGAATGAGTTCATTACAGTACCTTGAAGTGGTGTTTTGTTTTCTTTCGCTAACGGAGCTCACGAGATTTTCTGTTAAGTTTTGTGTTGTGAAGTTTTCAAGTTTTGGGTAAAGATTTGATGGATTATGGAACAAGGAGTGGCAAGAGCCTAAGCTTGGGGATGTCCAAGTAACCCCAAGGTAAAATCCAAGGACAACCAAAAAGCCTAAGCTTGGGGATGCCCCGGAAGGCATCCCCTCTTTTGTCTTCGACCATCGGTAACTTTACTTGGAGCTATATTTTTATTCACCACATGATATATGTTTTGCTTGGAGCGTCTTGTATGATTTGATTCTTTGCTTTTTAGTTCAACACAATCATCCTTGCAGTACACCTTTTGGGAGAGACATACATTATTTGGAATTTATTAGAATACTCTTTGTGATTCACTTATATCTTTTGAGCTAAATAATTTTGCTCTAGTACTTCACTTATATCTTTTAGAGCACGGTGGTGGTTTTATTTTATAGAAATTATTGATCTCTCATGATTAACTTATATTATTTTTAGAGTCTTTTTGAACAGCATGGTAATTTGCTTTGGCTATAAAATAAGTCATAATATGATAGGCATCCAAGATGGATATAATAAAAACTTTCATATAAGTGCGTTGAATAATAAGAGAAGTTTGATACTTGATGATTGTTTTGAGATATGGAGATAGTGATATTAAAGTTATGCTAGTTGAGTAGTTGTGAATTTGAGAAATACTTGTGTTGAAGTTTGCAAGTCCCGTAGCATGCACGTATGGTAAACGTTGTGTAACAAATTTGAAACATGAGGTGTTCTTTGATTGTCATTCTTATGAGTGGCGGCCGGGGACGAGCGATGGTATTTTCCTACCAATCTATCCCCCTAGGAGCATGCGTGTAGTGCTTGGTTTTTGATGACTTGTAGATTTTTGCAATAAGTATGTGAGTTCTTTATGACTAGTGTTGAGTCCATGGATTATACGCACTCTCAACCTTCCCTCATTGCTAGTATCTGCGGTACAGTGCATTGCCCTTTCTCACCTTGAGAGTTGGTGCAAACTTCGCCAGTGCATCCAAAACCCATGATACGATACGCTCTATCACACATAAACCTCCTTATATCTTCCTCAAAACAGCCACCATACCTACCTATGGCATTTCCATAGCTATTCCGAGATATATTGCCATGCAACTTTCCACCGTTCCGTTTATTATGACGCACTTTATCATTGTCATATTGCCTTGCATGATCATGTAGTTGACATCGTATTTGTGGCAAAGCCACCATGCATATTATTTCATACATGTCACTCTTGATTCATTGCCCATCCCGGTACACTGCCGGAGGCATTCATATAGAGTCATATTTTGTTCTAGTATCGAGTTGTAATCATCGAGTTGTAAATAAATAGAAGTGTGATGATCATCATTAATAGAGCATTGTCCCCCAAAAAAAAGAGAAAGGCCCAAAAAATGAAAAAAAAGAAAGAAAAAAAGGAAAAAAAGAAGAGAAATAAAAAGGGACAATGCTACTATCCTTTTTCCACACTTGTGCTTCAAAGTAGCACCATGATCTTTATGATAGAGAGTCTCTTGTTTTGTCACTTTCATATACTAGTGGGAATTTTTCATTATTGAACTTGGCTTGTATATTCCAACAATGGGCTTCCTCAAATGCCCTAGGTCTTCGTGAGCAAGCAAGCTGGATGCACACCCACGTAGTTTCTTTTGTTGAGTTTTCATGCATTTATAGCTCTAGTGCATCTGTTGCATGGCAATTCCTACTCCTTGCATTGACATCAATTGATGGGCATCTCCCTAGCCCGTTGATTAGCCGCGTCAATGTGGGACTTTCTCCTTTTTTGTCTTCTCCACAGAACCCCCATCATCATATTCTATTCCACCCATAGCGCTATATCCATGGCTCACGCTCATGTATTGCGTGAAAGTAGAAAAAAGTTTGAGATTACTAAAGTATGAAACAATTGCTTGGCTTGTCATCGAGGTTGTGCAAGATGAGAGCATCTTGTGTGACGAAAATGGAGCATGAACAAACTATATGATTTTGTAGGGATGAACTTTCTTTGGCCATGTTATTTTGAGAAGACATGATTGCTTAGTTAGTATGCTTGAAGTATTATTATTTTTATGTATATATTAAACTTTTATCTTGAATATTTCGGATCTGAACATTCATGCCACAATAAAGAAAAATACATTAAAGAATATGCTAAGTAGCATTCCACATCAAAAATTCTGTTTTTATGATTTACCTACTCGAGGACGAGCAGGAATTAAGCTTGGGGATGCTTGATACGTCTCCAACGTATCTATAATTTTTTATTACTCCATGCTATTATATATTCTGCTATTATAATTTTTTATCATTTACCTACTCGAGGACAAGCAGAAATTAATGGGCTTTATTATACACTTTTATATTATTTTTGGGACTAACCTACTAACCCAAGGCCCAGTGCAAATTGCTATTTTTTGCCTATTTCAGTGTTTCACAGAAAAGGAATATCAAACGGAGTCCAAACAGAATGAAACCTTCGGGAGTGTGATTTTTGGAACAAACGTGATCTAGAGGACTTGGAGTGGACGTCAAGAAACCAACGAGGAGGTCACGAGGCAGGGAGGCGCGCCTGTCCCCTGGGCGCGCCCCCACGCTCGTGGGCCCCTCGTGGCTCCACCGACCTACTTCTTCCTCCTATATATATCCATGTACCCCGAAACCATCGAGGAGCACCACGAAACCCTTTTTCCACCGCCGCAACCTTCTGTACCCGTGAGATCCCATCTTGGGGCCTTTTCCGGCGCTCAGCCGGAGGGGGAATCGATCACGGAGGGCTTCTACATCAACACCATAGCCTCTCCGATGATGTGTGAGTAGTTTACCACAGACCTTCGGGTCCATAGTTATTAGCTAGATGGCTTCTTCTCTCTCTTTGGATCTCAATACAAAGTTCTCCTCGATCTTCTTGGAGATCTATTCGATGTAACTCTTTTTGCGGTGTGTTTGTCGAGATCCGATGAATTGTGGGTTTATGATCAAGATTATATATGAACAATATTTGAATCTTCTCTGAATTCTTTTATGTATGATTGGTTACCTTTGCAAGTCTCTTTGAATTATCAGTTTGGTTTGGCCTACTAGATTGATCTTTCTTGCAATGGGAGAAGTGCTTAGCTTTGGGTTCAATCTTGCGTTTCTCGATCCCAGTGACAGAAGTGGAAACGACGCGTATTGTATTGTTGCCATCGAGGATAACAAGATGGGGTTTATATCATATTGCTTGAGTTTATCCCTCTACATCATGTCATCTTGCCTAATGCGTCACTCTGTTCTTATGAACTTAATACTCTAGATGCATGCTGGATAGCGGTCGATGTGTGGAGTAATAGTAGTAGATCCAGGCAGGAGTCGGTCTACTTGTTGCGGACGTGATGCCTATATACATGATCATGCCTAGATATTCTCATAATTATGCACTTTTCTATCAATTGCTCGACAGTAATTTGTTCACCCACCGTAATACTTATGCTATCTTGAGAGAAGCCACTAGTGAAACCTATGGCCCCCGGGTGTATTTTCCATCATATTAATCTCCTGACAACGAGCCATTTCTATCATTGTTCATTTTGCAATATTTACTTTCAATCTTTATCATAAAAATACCAAAAATATTATCTTGTCATCTCTATCAGATCTCACTTTTGGAAGTGGCCGTGAAGGGATTGAGAACCCCTTTATCGCGTTGGTTGCAAGGTTCTTATTTGTTTGTGTAGGTACGAGGGACTTGCATGTGGCCTCCTACTGGATTGATACCTTGGTTCTCAAAAACTGAGGGAAATACTTACGCTACTTTGCTGCATCACCCTTTCCTCTTCAAGGGAAAACCAACGCATGCTCAAGAGGTAGCAGTGAGTTGAGTGCACTAGATTATCTTTATGAAGTTTTGCTTGAAATTCATGAATCTTAAAATTGTGATGAAGAAATCTATGAAGTGATTCATGATAGCTCCTTGAATAAAAAGGATGATTGCAATGGTTTTACTATAACTTCTATTTGTGTCAATTGTGCTAATAACATGCAAAACCCTAAGCTTGGGGATGCTAGATTTTCTATGTCCACTACTTGTTGCAATGATCATGATTGGGGTGATTCTTCTTATAATCTTGAAAATTTATTTAGGCCCCATGATGAATATGAGATTGATAATAATGTTTGCAATAATATTGAAAGTGGGTTTGGAAGAGTGTCAACTTTAGATCCCACATATTTTGAGGATGTTCAATCTTATGAAATTTTTGATAAAAGTGGGTTTGGAGAGGTCACGACTTTATTTTATGATAATCCCACTATTTAGAAAGAGTGTCAACTTTGCATGCATGAGGATCATGAAGAGAAAATTTTATGTGATAGTTATATTGTTGAATTTGATTATGATCTCACATGTAATTATTATGAGAGATGGAAATATGGTTGTAGAAATTTTCATGTTACTAAATTACCTCTCGTTATGTTGAGATTGCTAATGTTTCTTTCTTCTTCCCTGCATATGCTAGATCTTGCTTGTCTTGCTAATTTGTTTTCCTATAAAATGCCTATGCATAGGAAGTATGTTAGACTTACATGTGATTTTCATATGCTACATGATGCTCTCTTCGTGTTTCAATTGCTATCTTTTATGTGAGCATCATTGAATTTATCAATGCCCAGCTAGGGGCGTCAAACGATAGCGCTTGTTGGGAGGCTACCCAATTTTATTTTTTTCTTTGCTTTTTGTTCCTGTTTAGTAATAAATAATTCATCTAGCCTCTGATTAGATGTGGTTTTATGTTTTGATTAGTGTTTGTGCCAAGTAGAACCTTTGGGAAGACATGGGTGAAGTCTTTGCAATCTTGCTGTAAAAAACAGAAACTTTTGCGCTCACGAGATTAGATGCCATTTTTTTTACTGGAGAGTGCTTTTATGTTGATTCTTTTTGCAGATGATTAATAGACAAATTACTCAAGTTCACCAATTTATTTAGAATTTTTGTAGTTCTATAAGTATTCGTTTGATATAGATTGCTACAGACTGTTCTGTTTTTGACAGATTCTGTTTTTCGTGTGTTGTTTGCTTATTTTGATGAATCTATGAGTAGTATCAGGGGGTATGAACCATAGAGAAGTTGGAATAAAGTAGGTTTAACACCAATACAAATAAAGAATGATTTCATTACAGTACCTTAAAGTGGTGGTTTATTTTCTTATACTAACGGAACTCATGAGATTTTCTGTTTAAGTTTTGTGTTGTGAAGTTTTCAAGTTTTGGGTAAAGATTTGATGGATTTTGGAATAAGGATTGGTAAGAGCCTAAGCTTGGGGATGCCCAAGCCACCCCATGGTAAAATTCAAGGACAACCAAAATCCTATGTTTGGGGATGCCCCGGAAGGCATCCCCTCTTTCGTCTTCGTCTATCGGTAACTTTACTTGAGGCTATATTTTTATTCACCACATGATATGTGTTTTGCTTGGAGCGTCTTGTATGATTTGAGTCTTTGCTTTTTTGTTTACCACAATCATCCTTCCTGTACACACCTTTTGGAGAGACACGCATGAATAGGAATTTATTAGAATACTCTATGTGCTTCACTTATATCTTTTGAGCTAGATAATTTTGCTCTAGTGCTTCACTTATATCTTTCTAGAGCACGGTGGTGGTTTTATTTTATAGAAATTATTGATCTATAATCCTTCACTTATATTATTTTGAGAGTCTTTTAGAACAGCATGGTAATTTTCTTTGGCTATAAAATTAGTCCTAATATGATGAGCATCCAAGATTGGTATAATAAAAACTATCATATAAAGTGCATTGAGTACTATGAGAAGTTTGATTCCTTATGATTGTTTTGAGATATGAAGATGGTGATATTAGGGTCATGCTAGTTGAGTAGTTGTGAATTTGAGAGAGACTTGTGTTAAAGTTTGTGATTCCCGTAGCGTGCACGTATGGTGAACCGTTATGTGATCAAGTCGGAGAATGATTTATTTATTGATTGTCTTCCTTATGAGTGGCGGTCGGGGACAAGCGATGGTCTTTTCCTACTAATCTATCCCCCCCTAGGAGCATGCGCATAGTACTTTGTTTTGATAACTAATAGATTTTTGCAATAAGTATGTGAGTTCTTTATGACTAATGTTGAGTCCATGGATTATACGCACTCTCACCCTTCCACCATTGCTAGCCTCTCTAATACCGCGCACCTTTCGCCGGTATCATACACCCACCATATACCTTCCTCAAAACAGCCACCATACCTACCTATTATGGCATTTCCATAGCCATTCGAGATATATGGCCATGCAACTTTCCACCGTTCCATTTATTATGACACGCTCCATCATTGTCACATTGCTTTGCATGATCATGTAGTTGACATCGTATTTGTGGCAGAGCCACCGTTCATGATTTTCATACATGTCACTCTTGATTCATTGCACATCCCGGTACACCGCCGGAGGCATTCACATAGAGCCATATTTTGTTCTACGTATTGAGTTGTAATTCTTGAGTTGTAAGTAAATAAAAGTGTGATGATCATCATTATTAGATCATTGTCCCAGTGAGGAAAGAATGACAGAGACTATGATTCCCCCACAAGTCGGGATGAGACTCCGGACGAAAAAAAGAGGACATAAAAAAGAGAGGAAGGCCCAAAAAATGAGAGAAAAAGAGAGAAGGGACAAAGCTACTATCCTTTTACCACACTTGTGCTTCAAAGTAGCACCATGATCTTCACGATAGAGAGTCTCCTATGTTGTCACTTTTATACTAGTGGGAATTTTACATTATTGAACTTGGCTTGTATATTCCAATGATGGGCTTCCTCAAATTGCCCTAGGTATTCTTGAGAAGCAAGTTGGATGCACACCCACTTAGTTTCTTTTGTTGAGCTTTCATACACTTATAGCTCTAGTGCATCCGTTGCATGGCAATCCCTACTCACTCACATTGATATCTTTTGATGGGAATCTCCATAGCCCGTTGATACGCCTAGTTGATGTGAGACTATCTTCTCCTTTTTGTCTTCTCCACAACCACCATTCTATTCCACCTATAGTGCTATGTCCATGGCTCACGCTCAAGTATTGCGTGAAGATTGAAAATGTTTGAGAACATCAAAAGTATGAAACAATTGCTTGGCTTGTCATCGGGGTTGTGCATGATTTAAATATTTTGTGTGATGAAGATAGAGTATAGCCAGACTATATGATTTTGTAGGGATAACTTTATTTGGCCATGTTATTTTGAGAAGACATGATTGCTTTATTAGTATGCTTGAAGTATTATTGTTTTTATGTCAATATTAAACTTTTGTTTTGAATCTTATGGATTTGAAGATTCATGCCACAATAAAGAGAATTACATTGAAAATTATGTTAGGTAGCATTCCACGTCAAAAATTCTGTTTTTATCATTTACCTACTCGAGGACGAGCAGGATTTAAGCTTGGGGATGCTTGATATGTCTCCAACGTATCTATAATTTTTTATTGTTCCACGCTACTATATTATCTGTTTTGGATGTTTAATGGGCTTTAATATGCTATTTTATATTATTTTCAGCACTAACCTATTAACCGAAGGCCCAGTGCCAGTTTTTGTTTTTTTTTGCCTATTTCAGTGTTTTGCAGAAAATGAATACCAAACGGAATGAAACCTTCGCGATGATCCTTCTTGGAACAAATGCAATCCAGAAGACTTGGAGTTGAAGTCTGGAACTCCGTGAGGCGGCCACGAGGCAGGAGGGCGCGCCTAGGGGGGTAGGCGCGCCCCCACCCTCGTGGGCCCCACGGAGCTGCACCGACGTACTTATTTCGCCTATATATACTCTTATACCCTAAAAACATCAGGGGGAGCCACGAAACCACTTTTCCACCACCACAACCTTCTGTACCCATGAGATCCCATCTTAGGGTCTTTTCCGGCGATCTGCCGGAGGGGGAATCAATCATGGAGGGCTTCTACATCAACACCATAGCCTCTCCGATGATGTGTGAGTAGTTTACCACAGACCTTCGAGTCCATAGTTATTAGCTAGATGGCGGTTTCTCTCTTTGGTTCTCAATACAAAGTTCTCCTCGATGTTCTTGGAGATCTATTCGATGTAATACTCTTTTGCGGTGTGTTTGCCGAGATCCGATGAATTGTGGATTTATGATCAAGATTATCTATGAATAATATTTGGTTCTTCTCTGAATTCTTATATGCATGATTTGATATCTTTACAAGTCTCTTCGAATTATCGGTTTAGTTTGGCCTACTAGATTGATCTTTCTTGCTGATGACCCACAAGTATAGGGGATCTATCGTAGTCCTTTCGATAAGTAAGAGTGTCGAACCCAACGAGGAGCAGAAGGAAATGATAAGTGGTTTTCAGCAAGGTATTCTCTACAAGCACTGAAATTATCGGTAACAGGTAGTTTTGTGATAAGATAATTTGTAACAGGTAACAAGTAATGAATGTAAATAAGGTGCAGCAAGGTGGCCCAATCCTTTTTGTAGCAAACGACAAGCAAGGACAATTTCTTATATGAAGGAAAACGCTCCCGAGGACACATGGGAATTATCGTCAAGCTAGTTTTCATCACGTTCATATGATTCGCGTTCAGTACTTTGATAATTTGATATGTGGGTGGAACGGTGCTTGGGTGCTGTCCTTACTTGGAAAAGCATCCCACTTATGATTAACTCCTATTGCAAGCATCCGCAACTACAAAAGAAGTATTAAGGTAAACCTAACCATAGCATGAAACATATGGATCCAAATCAGCCCCTTACGAAGCAACGCATAAACTAGGGTTTAAGCTTCTGTCACTTTAGCAACCCATCATCTACTTATTACTTCCCAATGCCTTCTTCTAGGCCCACACAATGGTGAAGTGTCATGTAGTCGACGTTCACATAACACCACTAGAGGAGAGACAACATACATCTCATCAAAATATCGAATGAATACCAAATTCACATGACTACTAATAGCAAGACTTCTCCCATGTCCTCAGGAACAAACGTAACTACTCACAAAGCATATTCATGTTCATAATTAGAGGGTATTAATATGCATAATGGATCTGAACATATGATCTTCCACCAAATAAACCAACTAGCATCAACTACAAGGAGTAATCAACAGTACTAGCAACCTACAGGTACCAACCCCAGACTTGGAGACAAGAGATGAACTAGGGTTTTAGAGGAGATGGTGCTGGTGAAGATGTTGATGGAGATTGGCCCCCTCCCGATGAGAGGAGCGTTGGTGATGACGACGGCGATGATTTCTCGCTTCCGGAGGGAAGTGTCCCCGGCAGAACAGCTCCGCCAAAGCCCTAGATTGGTTCCGCCAAGGTTCCGCCTCGTGGCGGCGGAGTCTCATCCCGAAAGCTTGCTTATGATTTTTTCTCGGATGAAAGACTTCATATAGCAGAAGATGGGCACCGGAGGGCCACCAGGGGGCCCACGAGGCAGGGGGCGCGCCTAGGGGGGGTGGGCGCGCCCTCCACCCTCGTGGCCAGGGTGTGGGCCCCCTCTGGTATTTTCTTCGCTCAGTATTTTTTATTATTTCCAAAAATAACTTCCATGGAGTTTCAGGACTTTTGGAGTTGTGCAGAATAGGTCTATAATATTTTCTCCTTTTCCAGCCCAGAATTCCAGCTGCCGACATTCTCCCTCTTTATGTGAACCTTGTAAAATAAGAGAGAATAGGCATAAGTATTGTGACATAATGTGTAATAACAGCCCATAATGCAATAAATATCGATATAAAAGCATGATGCAAAATGGACGTATCACTTGCAATGGGAGAAGTGCTTAGCTTTGGGTTCAATCTTGCGGTGTCCTTGGCACGTATTGTATTGTTGCCATCGACGATAAAAAGATGGGGTTTATATCATATTGCTTGAGTTTATCCCTCTACATCATGTCATATTGCTTAATGCGTTACTCTATTCTTATGAACTTAATACTCTAGATGCATGCTGGATAGCGGTCGATGTGTGGAGTAATAGTAGTAGATGCAGAATCGTGTCGGTCTACTTGACACGGACGTGATGCCTATATTCATGATCATTGCCTAGATATTCTCATAACTATGCACTTTTCTATCAATTGCTCGGCAGTAATTTGTTCACCCACCGTAATATATCCTATCTTGAGAGAAGCCACTAGTGAAACCTATGGCCCCCGGGTCTCTTTCTTATTATATTGCATCTCTTTTATTTACATCGCATCTCATTTTACTATTTTGCAATCTTTACTTTCCAATCTATACAACAAAAATACCAGAAGTATTTATCTTACTATCTTTATTAGATCTCACTCTTGCGAGTGACCGCGAAGGGATTCACAACCCCTTTATCGCGTTGGTTGCAAGGTTCTTGATTGTTTGTGCAGGTACTAGGTGACTTGCGTGTTATCTCCTACTGGATTGATACCTTGGTTTTCAAAAACTGAGGGAAATACTTACGTTACTTTGCTGCATCACCCTTTCCTCTTCAAGGGAAAACCAACGTATGCTCAAGAGGTAGCAGTCGGTGAGGATCGTACTAGCTATAGCTGCATATTTCGATTACGAGATATGCCAGATGGATGTCAAACGGCTTTGCTTCACGGAAATTTAACCGAGGACGTGTATATGATACATCCCAAGGGTTTTGTCGATCTGACTAGCGCTAGTAAGGTATGCAAGCTTAAGAGATCCAATTATGGGTTGAGGCAAGCATCTCGGAGTTGGAACATCCGTTTTGATGAGGTCGTCACTGGTCTCGGTTTCATCAAAAGTGAAGAGGACACTTGCTTATACAAGCAGTTAAGTGGGAGCGCGATAGTGCTTTTGATTGTAACACCCCAAAAATTTAATCAAATTTTTATTAATTAAAATTTGGCCAGAAATAAAATTTTGAGCTATTCATTAATTTCAGAGCCTTTTCTGTTCAGTTTCCAAAATTCTACCCTCCATAGAAGATTAGTTTTGTAAAATGATGTGGTCTTTGATTGTGTCTTCAGTCATTTCATGTATATCATAAATAACAGTAGGAAATATTTTCATAATAAAATTTTCCACAAATAATCCTTTAAAGCATTTTTAAAATGCTTCTGTTGCACTACAAATATTTGAAATAATTGTTTTAAAATCCCACAAAAATTATGAGAGGTCAGGTGAGGCCTATATGTCACTTTTGAGCAAAAAACTAACTATGTCTTTTGAGAATTTTGAGTGAAACATCCTCCTTTCAATTCTGGCCCATTCTTGAGTCACAAGTGCAACCCTCTTTTTCCTATCTCCAATAATTCTGGAACTTTGCTATCTTGTAGTCCTTCCAACTAGTACCTTAAGTCCAGAAGGGCAGCTCCAATTTCAACTTACAAGTCCACCAAATATTCCTCTCACGTTTCTGTCCAGAACGGGATTCTGGTAAAACTTGCACTAACAAGTTTCTCATCTTGCCAAACTAACTCCACCATCTCTATCATCTAAAGAGACCCCATCCTGCGAAGTTTCAAATTCATCAAAGTCTTCTAGCTTGCTCTAGCATTCTGTCAAGCACCTTATGGTCATGACAGAAAATTTGCAACTCTCTAACCCACACTTGACACTTGGTCATTTGGCCAAACCAGCATGTCCATCACTCCTCTCATACCTAGAAGCACCATCCTGTTGATTTGTAGCTCGTGTGTGTCCCTGTATATGTCACTGGAAATCTGCCGAACACCTACGTGCGTGCACCGGGCGCGGCCAGAGCGTGTGTTTTGCACGCGTCGGCACCGAGCTCCTGCCGTGTCTCTGCTGCCTTCCCCTCTCATCCTGATCCTCGTCTGGATCAGCCCGACCACCAGGAACCTTGCCGACACCCTCGCTTGCCCCCTAGCACCGTCCACCGCCGTCTACGACGACCAGGACTGCCGCCCGACGAGTACGCCTTCGCCATGTCTATTTTCGGGCCCCTCTCCCTTGAATTCCAATGGCTCGAGGTCATCTGCAGCTCATCGGCCTCACAAGAGACACACCGGCCACGCCTACCTCGCCACCGTCCACACGTTCGCCTTGAATGGCCGTTGTCGCCGTCTCCACCCTCTGGAAGCCACGACACCGCCCTCCCCCGCCTATTTAAGCTTTCCCCAAGCCCTCTCAGTCCATCACCACCTATCTCCCTCCCTCACTGACCCTCCCGTAGCAGCAGAAGGACCAGAGATGGTCGTCATCTTCCTCTCCGGCAACTACTGCCGCCGCCACTATTCGGATGGTTCCGGCGCCGTCTGGCCCTTCCTCTCCCAAATTTCTCCACCACTAGCCTCCTCGAGCGCCCACTAACCCATCCCCGCGCTCAATTCTGCTCGGGAGCCACCGTGGGCGAAACGCCCAATTCGCCCCGCCGGAGCTTCTCGGCTGAGCTCGCCATTGGCGAGTCCACCCAGGGACCATAGCGACCACTGGAGGGACTGCCTCGACCCCCTGAGCTTGTGGGTGGCCTCGGTTTTCCGAGTGGTGCCGTCATTTGATACATCTCCAACGTATCTATAATTTTTGATTGTTCCATGCTATTATATTATCCATCTAGGATGTTTTATATGCATTTATATGCTATTTTATATGATTTTTGGGACTAACCTATTAACCTAGAGCCCAGTGCCAGTTTCTGTTTTTTCCTTGTTTTTGAGTCTTGCAGAAAAGGAAAACCAAACGGAGTCCAATTGAGCTGAAATTTGACGGAGATCATTTTTGGACCAGAAGAAGCCCATGGAGTACCGGAGGTGGGCTAGAAGAGTCCCGAGGCCACCACGAGGGTGGGGGGCGCGCCCCCTACCTCGTGGCCGCCTCGGGGACCCCCCTGACTTGTTCCCGACTCCAACACCTCTTATATAACCCCAAACTTCCAGAAAGAAACCTAGATCGGGAGTTTTGCCGCCGCAAGGCTCTGTTCAGCCGGAAGAGATGGCGTGCGTGAACCAATCGGGACCCTGTTTCGGCACCCCATCGGAGGGGGGATCCCTCACTGGTGGCCATCTTCATCATCCCGGCGCTCTCCATGACGAGGAGGGAGTAGTTCACCCTCGGGGCTGAGGGTATGTACCAGTGGCTATGTGTTTGATCTCTCTCTCTCTCTCTCTCTCTCTCTCTCTCTCTCTCTCTCGTATTCTTGATTTGGCACGATCTTGATGTATCGCGAGCTTTGCTATTATAGTTGGATCTTATGATGTTTCTCCCCCTCTACTCTCTTGTAATTGATTGAGTTTTACCTTTGAAGTTATCTTATCGGATTGAGTCTTTAAGGATTTGAGAACACTTGATGTATGTCTTGCATGTGCTTATCTATGGTGACAATGGGATATCACATGATCTACTTGATGTATGTTTTGGTGATCAACTTGCGGGTTCCGTAATATTGTGAACTTATGCATAGGGGTTGGCACACGTTTTTGTCTTGACTCTCCGGTTGAAACTTTGGGGCACTCTTTGAAGTTCTTTGTGTTCGTTGAATAGATGGATCTGAGATTGTGTGATGCATATCGTATAATCATACACACGGATACTTGAGGTGACATTGGAGTATCTAGGTGACATTAGGGTTTTGGTTGATTTGTGTCTTAAGGTGTTATTCTACTACGGACTCTTGAATAGATTGATCAGAAAGAATAACTTTGAGGTGGTTTCGTACCCTACCATAATCTCTTCGTTTGTTCTTCGCTATTAGTGACTTTGGATTGACTCTTTATTGCATGTTGAGGGATAGTTATATGATCCAATTATGTTATTATTGTTGAAAGAACTTGCACTAGTGAAAGTATGAACCATAGGCCTTGTTTCCTAGCATTGCAATACCGTTTGTGCTCACTTTTATCATTAGTTTACCTTGCTGTTTTTATATTTTCAGATTACAAATACCCATATCTACCATCCATATTGCACTTATCACCATCTCTTCGCCGAACTAGTGCACCTATACAATTTACCATTGTATTGGGTGTGTTGGGGACACAAGAGACTCTCTGTTATTTGGTGGCAGGGTTGCTTGAGACAGACCATCTTCATCCTATGCCTCCCACGGATTGATAAACCTTAGGTCATCCACTTGAGGGAAATTTGCTACTGTCCTACAAACCTTTGCACTTGGAGGCCCAACAACGTCTACAAGAAGAAGGTTGTGTAGTAGACATCATCACTCACCGGCAAACCTCGCCGGAGCGCCGCCTCTGTTCAGCCGGAAGAGATGGCGCGTGTGAAGACTGGTCAAACCTGAACGGTGGGCCAGGCGGGCCCACTGCCAGTGACCCAGCGCCACGCCAGCTCAACTTAAGTGGAGGCATATTTCCCAAAATACGTCTCCTCCTTTGGAAGGCGTAATCCCTGGAATATATTTCGACGTCATCGGCCCTCCCGCGCAGCCGAACGGTTGGGCTCGGCCCAGTTGCGCCAGACGGATAAGTCCCGCCCAGTGCGCACTTCTGCCCTTCTCTTTTTCTTTTCCAGCATATCTCAATTAATTCCAGAGCAGTCATTTCAAATCCAAATTTTATTATTCAAATTTCTAAATACTTCTAAATTCATGCTTTATTTATCCAGAGAGGGTGAACATTTTTCCTAGGCCTAGTTTTTACTGGATCTATTAAATAGTCCATTTCCCCAATTATTCCAACTTAGTAAATCCATAGGAAAATCATATGAACTCCAAATGACTTGATTCTTTTTTTGTTACTTCTCAAATGTAATCTACTTTATTTTAGTATTATTTCATAAATTTCGAAACAACTTTTTAGCACTGTTTTGGCTTTGTGTGGTAATTGCAATATTTTGAAAATAGGAAATGGAGGGGAGATATGATTTTCAAAGTTTTGGAAGTACACCCAATCTTTCTGCATGCTCAAGGCAAGCATCTTGAACACATGATATGGTGAATGCATAGTTGTTTGTTTCCATGTAGAATTGAATTAGAAATATGTTGAATTCATATAGAATTTTCATAGTATTAGCCATACATGCATGATTCCCTTTGATGATACTTTATCTTCACTTAAACATGAAGTATACGTGAGTACAGCTATTTTCATGTGCCATATGTGCCTGTGTTTGTCTAGGCTAATTTGCAGGAAGAATCAGTCACGAGAAAAGTGACTGTGAGATTGAAATCTCGTTGTGACGAGAATGATTAGTGAGGGTATGAGACATACCAGGTGGTGACCCTATTGGGTACTACCAAGGAATTGTATTTTGCTAACCACTCCAGGAAAACTTGAACCTCCTGAACAGACCGTAGATCGAGTCTTGTTCCGGTAACCCCCATACTTGATTCTTGCTACCACACGTCCGTGCCAAAGGTAGGGTATGGTTCAGTAAGTTCATAACCCCTTTCCTGCACACACACACACCGTACAGAGAGGCCACAGGGAATGATACTATTGGCCCCAATAGTCATGTCACTTGGTACGGCGGCATGAATGGCCGGTCTGGCACCAAAGCTGAATGTTCATGCTGTTGGAGGCCGTTGCGTGAGGCCTTCCCAATTAGAGTTTTACTTTATCATTGTTTTGGGTGATCCCTGGCTTGATGGATTAAAGATGGTATGTGCGGGTCCGGTGTGTTTTCATCCCAAAGACCGTAATCTAAATTAGTCAACGTCTCGGGGTTGACTAAAGAAATCCTTTACTCGTGGGTAAAGAGTACACCCTCTGCGGAGTTATATATATTCGGATAGCCATGTCCGCGGTTAAGGACTATGGTCTGGGTTGGTCAAATGTTGGTCTTAGTGTCAGTCTCCGGAGGAAATAATTAAATTGATCATGATCCATTTGCAGGATAATTATTGTCACTACTGGTGCCACTATGAATATTATTGTTCACACGAATATTGTTGTGGACTAACCCTTTCCTCTTATGTGCAACTGTGAGTATCTCTTGGGATGGCTAGACTACCCGGGATACTCATTTTCATTTTCGTTTTTGGGTATCACTTGGGATGGCTAGTCCACCTGGATACTTGGTTTGTTGTTCTCATATAAGCCCTTTATGAGGCGTCGCTCAGACACCCGACTGTGGCATTTCTTTTCAAGACCTCTCGTGGCGTTGCTTGAGTTCTCGGGCGGTCCTATCTCGCCCGATTCTGTTTTAGATACCCGCTTGGCATTTTCTTGGAATTCTTCAGGCGGTCCAATGCCTGATGTTCCACTTCATTTCATCGATTTACTACTAACGTGATTCATTTCTTCCTTCTGCACCCTATGTATATTGGTCATGCCATGCTTTACTTTTCAATCAGCACATGCATATAGTTTAATTCATCATGAACGTATGCATTCGGTATATCTTTTGTTCATCATGTTTGCGAGTACACTCAAACGTACTCACTGGCTTGTCCCTGGCTATTGTCTTGGCCAGATCATGACTCAGACAGGAGCAATACGAAGACACCCTGCAACCTAGGATTCGAAGATAGCAGCCGTGCGAGATAGGAACTATCATGGCTGTTCCTGTGGGAATGGAGTCCCCTCAACGTTGGAGATCCACAAGTCGCTTCCACCATCTGCCACTAGAAATCATTGTTGTACTTGGACCTATAAGGTCTTGTACTCAATTTCTTGTAATTGCATGGAATTCTGTATCAAGGAAGTGTCCACCAGCGAACAGTAATCCTGGGGTTGGTGGTGACATAAGGGTCGTTTGCTGGGAATTTATGTCCCGAAAATCCGCCCCCGACAACCTTGGTATTAGAGCGAGGCTAACCATTGGCTAGTCCTATCTTAGCCTGTTCACTATCCTTAGGTTCCCACACCATCCATATACCTTTTCTATCCATAGTCAAGCCCATCCTATCTGATAATCGCAAAGTGGCCAGCCGACATCTTTTTGATAGTCGGTGCCCAACCTATCGTCCTAGGCCATGGGCCGTGCGCCCGTGGCCGACACATGAGTTGTCCCATCCACAAGCGTGTGATGGAAGACTCCGCTGGCTTATAAAGGAAGCCTTGCCCCTACTCAGCACATCACAACCTTCACTCGTAGTCTGATTTCTGAATCACCAAGATGCCCGGTCCCATCGTTCGCAATGAGACCACCGCATCCGAGCTTGGAGATTTTGTAGCCATCCTCGCCAATCTCACTCGTCGTGCTTTTGGCATAGAAGAATCCCCAGAATATGTTGTGTACCAGGAACACACAAGTGATGCCATCCACCACTTCTAGTCCACGGTGCACATTTACGGGAGGGGCACCACACCAGAACGCCCCAACCGGTTCACCGGGAGGACGACCTCCGTCGAGCCCCAAGCCATCCAACTTGCAACTGAAGAGGGTATAGTTAATCTCTGGCACTTGTCGTCGAGGGTTAACACTCGCCCTTTCTTCTACTACCCTAGTCGTGAAGGCTATGGTAGCCCGACCCAAGTCACCAATAGTGACCATGAGTCGGTTCATGCTCTAGTGCATCTGGTGCGTTACCTGAGAGCGCAACAGGCACTATTCGATCAGGTCAATAATGATCTGATTGCAACCCGCAAGACGCTTGCTATCCTGACACCGGTGAGATGTGAAGCAGCAACCGACACCGACACCCCGATAATGCTGCTTGGGAGGCCAGTTGAGCCTCCAAGGTCTGCTCCTATCATCTACCCTGGTAATGCCTTCGCCTCCCCAGGGGAACTCCGCCGCCTCTTGGAGACCTACTCCAACGGGATTGTGGCCACGAGACCCCACAAGGGGCATCATCGCTATCCCAGCACTGTAGCTCTCCATCCTATCCCAAACAACTCCGACACTGAAGCTCATGAGAAGCCTCGACATCTACAAGACACGCCAGACTAGATGTCAACGAGGTGGACTGAGTCCACCAGGAGTGTTATCAAACCTTAGTGGTTCTGTTGTCTTTTCAAGGTAGCAATCGCATGGCATAGTGAGTTTGTAAAATTACTTGCATGCCATTGTTTTAATGGTACTATGTGTGATCTAGCATAAATTGTTGGCGTATGGCGACAAAGTAAATGCTAGACATGACTGCCGACACACACACAGTAATTCGTCACACTCCTTTTGGGAAGAGATGTCCGAGAATTTGACTTGGACAACCCTATGTCGGAACCGATGCACAAGTCGTACCAGCGCCGCATCGTTTTTCCTGGCCCAGGCACCTTATAAGGGATCGTATCCATACACCACAGCAACCACCACCACACTTGAGCACTGCTCTTCTCCATTCACCCTTCCATGTCTCACCGTGGAGCCTACCTGAGAACTCCAGATGCAAGCCCTGGTAGTTTTGTTAAGGTTTTGTGGGATTTGATCCGCAATACACTTGGTTCCAGTCACCCACCCCAGTATGAGTTGTTCAAAATGAGGATCACCCCTGATTCCTCAAAATACTGGGCACTTGTGCACATCCTACCAGAGGGCCCCAATCAAGGCCCTCCATATGTTGTCTTCGTCGGGAAATCCATGCCAACCGTAGGCATGGAGATTGAGGCTACTGCTTATGAAGCAGTTACCCATCTTTGATCCACGGTACCCGCTGCCAGTGAAAGGAAATACTACTATTTCCCAAGCTGCGTGATACGTCCATTTTGCACCATGCTTTTATATCGATATTTATTGCATTATGGGCTGTTAATACACATTATCTCACAATACTTATGCCATTTCTCTCTTATTTTACAATGTTTACATGAAGAGGGAGAATGCTGGCAGCTGGAATTCTGGGCTGGAAAAGGAGCAAATATTAGAGACCTATTCTGCACAACTCCAAAAGTCCTAAAACTCCACGAAAGTTAGTTTTGGAATATATTAAAAATATTGGGCGGAGAAAGCACCAGAGGGGGGCCACCCACTTTCCACGAGGGTGGAGGGCGCGCCCTACCACCTGGCAGGCCCCCGATGCCCATCTTCTGGTATAAGGTGTCTTTTGCCATGGAAAAAATTAGAAGGAAGCTTTCGGGATGAAGCGCCGCCGTCTCGAGGCGAAACCTAGCGAAACCAATCTAGGGCTCTGGCGGAGCTGTTCTGCCGAGGAAACATCCCTCTGGGAAGGGGAAATCGTCACCATCGTCATCACCATCGATCCTCTCATCGGGAGGGGGTCAATCTTCATCAACATCTTCACCAGCACCATCTCCTCTTAAACCCTAGTTCATCTCTTGTATCTGATCTTTGTCTCAAAACCTCAGATTGGTACCTGTGGGTTGCTAGTAGTGTTGATTACTCCTTGTAGTTGATGCTAGTTGGTTTATTCGGTGGAAGATCATATGTTCAGATCCTTTATGCATATTAATACCCCTCTGATTATGAACATTAATATGATTTGTGAGTAGTTACGTTTGTTCCCGAGGACATGGGAGAAGTCTTGTTATAAGTAGTCATGTGAATTTGGTATTCGTTCGATATTTTGATGAGATGTATGTTGTCTTTCCTCTAGTGGTGTTATGTGAACATCGACTACATGACACTTCACCATTGTTTGGGCCTAGGGGAAGGCATTGGGAAGTAATAAGTAGATGATGGGTCGCTAGAGTGACAGAAGCTTAAACCCTAGTTTATGTGTTGCTTCGTGAGGGGCTGATTTGGATCCACATGTTTCATGCTAGGGTTAGGTTTACCTTAATTCTTCATTAGTAGTTGTGGATGCTTGCGAGAGGGGTTAATCATATGTGGGATGCTTGTCCAAGGAAGGGCAGTACCCAAGCACCGGTCCACCCACATATCAAATTTTCAAAGTAACGAACGCGAATCATATGAGCATGATGAAAACTAGCTTGAAGATAATTCCCATGTGTCCTCGGGAGCGTTTTCCTTTATATAAGAGTTTTTCCAGGCTTATCCTTTGCTACAAAAAGTATTGGGCCACCTTGCTGCACCTTGTTTACTTTTGTTACTTGTTACCCGTTACGAATTACCTTATCATAAAACTATCTGTTACCGATAATTTCAGTGCTTGCAGAGAATACCTTACTGAAAACCGCTTGTCATTTCCTTCTGCTCCTTGTTGGGTTCGACACTCTTACTTATCGAAAGGACTACGATTGAACCCCTATACTTGTGGGTCATCAAGACTCTTTTCTAGCGCCGTTGCCGGGGAGTTAAGCGCCTTTGGTAGGTGGAATTTGGTAAGGAAAAATCTATATAGTGTGCTGAAATTTATTGTCACTTGTTACTATGGAATATAATCCTTTGAGGGGCTTGTTCGGAGTATCTTCACCCCGACCAGTAGAGCAAAGAGTTGCTCCTCAACCTACTGAAAATATTTACTTTGAAATTCCTTCGGGTATGACAGAGAAACTGCTAGCTAATCCTTTTACAGGAGATGGAACATTACATCCCGATTTGCACCTAATCTATGTGGATGAAGTTTGTGGATTCTTTAAGCTTGCAGGTAGGCCCGAGGATGTTATCAAGAAGAAGGTCTTCCCTTTATCTTTGAAGGGAAAGGCATTGACATGGTTTAGGCTATGTAATGATATTGGATCATGGAACTACAACCGATTGAAATTGGAATTTCATCAGAAGTTTTATCCTATGCATCTGGTTCATCGTGATCGTAATTGTATATATATATATATATATATATATATATATATATATAAATATAAAATTTTTGGCCTCGTGAAGTAGAAAGTATCGCTCAAGCTTGGGGGAGGCTTAAGTCAATGTTATATTCATGCCCCAGTCATGAGCTCTCAAGAGAAATTATTATTCAAAAAATTTATGCTCGGCTTTCTCTCAATAATCGTTCCATGCTCGATACTTCTTGTACTAGTTCTTTTATGATGAAGACTATTGAATTCAGATGGGATTTATTGGAAATAATTAAACGCAACTCTGAAGATTGGGAACTCGACGAAGGTAAGGAGTCAGGTATAACACCTAAGTTTGATTGTGTTAAATCTTTTATGGATACCGATGTTTTTCGTGAATTTAGCACTAAATATGGACTTGACTCTGGGATAGTAGCTTCTTTCTGTGAATCATTTGCTACTCATGTTGATCTCCCTAAGGAGAAGTGGTTTAAATATCATCCTTCCATTGAAGTAAAAGTAGTTGAACCTATTAAAGTTGAAGAAAAGACTATCACTTATAAGGTTGATCCTATTGTTCCTACCGCTTATATTGAGAAACCACCTTTCTCTGTTAGAATAAAGGATCATGCTAAAGCTTCAACTGTGGTTCGTAAGAGTAATGCTAGAACATCTACACCCTCTGAGAAAATTAAAATTGAACCTAGTATTGCTATGGTTAAGGATCTCTTGGTCGATAATATTGATGGGCATGTTATTTACTTCTGTAATGAAGCTGCTAGAATTGCTAGACCCGATACTAAAAATAAACATAGACCTGTTGTCGGCATGCCTGTTGTTTCTGTTAAAATAGGAGATCATTGTTATCATGGTTTATGTGATATGGGTGCTAGTGTGAGTGCAATACCTCATTCCTTATACAAAGAAATTATGCATGATATTGCACCTGCTGAGATAGAAGATATTGATGTTACAATTAAGCTTGCCAATAGAGATACTATTTCACCAGTTGGGGTTGTTAGAGATGTTGAAGTCTTGTGTGGGAAAGTTAAATATCCTACTGATTTTCTTGTTCTTGGTTCCCCACAAGATGACTTTTGCCCCATTATATTTGGTAGACCCTTCTTGAATACTGTTAATGCTAGGATAGATTGCGAAAAGGATATTGTTACTGTTGGTTTAGGGGATATGTCTCATGATTTCAGTTTTACTAAATTTTGTAGACAACCCCATGATAAAGAATTGCCTAGTAAAGGTGAAATTATTGGTCTTTCTTGTATTGCCGTGCCTCCTAATGATCCTTTAGAACAATATTTGCTAGACCATGAAAATGATATGTTTATGAATGAAAGAATGGAAATAGATGAAGTATTCTTTAAATAGGGACCTATTTTGAAACACAACTTGCCTGTTGAAATTCTAGGTGATCCTCCTCCACCCAAGGGTGGTCCCGTGTTTGAACTTAAACCATTACCTGATACTCTTAAATATGCTTACCTTGATGAAAAGAAGATATATCCTGTTAGTATCAGTGCTAACCTTTCAGAGTAGGAAGAAGAGAAATTATTGAAAACTCTGAAGAAGCACCGTGCTGCTATTGGATATACTCTTGATGATCTTAAGGGAATTAGTCCCACTCTATGCTAGCACAAAATAAAATTGGAGAAAGACGCTAAACCGGTTGTTGATCACCAACGACGGTCAAGATGAAAGAAGTGGTAAGAAATGAAATACTAAAGCTTCTGGAGGCAGGTATAATTTATCCCGTTGCTGATAGTCAGTGGGTAAGTCATGTCCATTGTATCCCTAAGAAGGGAGGTATTACTGTTGTTCCTAATGATAAAGATGAATTAATCCTACAAAGAATTGTTACAAGTTATAGAATGGTAATTGATTTCCGCAAATAAATAAAGCTACTAGAAAGGATCATTATCGTTTACCTTTTATTGATCAAATGCTAGAAAGATTATCTAAACATACATATTTTTGCTTTGTAGATGGTTATTCTGGTTTCTCTCAAATACCTGTGTCTAAAGAGGATCAGGATAAGACCACTTTTACCCGCCCTTTCGGTACCTTTGCTTATAGACGTATGACTTTTGGTTTATGTAATGCACCTGCTACCTTTCAAAAATGTATCACTGCTATATTCTCTGACTTTTGTGAAAAGATTATTGAGGTTTTCATGGATGATTTCTCCTTGTATGGAACTTCTTTTGATGATTGCTTAAGCAACCTTGACCGAGTCTTGCAGAGATGTGAAGAGACTAATCTTGTCTTGAATTGGGAGAAGTGCCCCTTTATGGTTAATGAAGGTATTGTCTTGGGGCATAAAATTTCTGAAAGAGGTATCGAAGTTGATAAAGCCAAAGTTGATGCTATTGAAAAGATGCCTTGTCCTAAGGACATCAAAGGTATACGAAGTTTCCTTGGTCATGCCGATTTTTATAGGAGGTTCATTAAAGACTTCTCTTTAATTTCTAGGCCTCTAACTAATCTCTTACAAAAAGATGTTCCTTTTATCTTTGATGATGATTGTGTAGAAGCATTTGAAATACTTAAGAAAGCCTTGATTTCTGCACCTATTGTTCAGCCACCTGATTGGAATTTACCCTTCGAAATTATGTGTGATGCTAGTGATTATGATGTAGGTGCTGTTCTAGGACAAAGAGTTGAGAAGAAATTAAATGTTATCCAATATGGTAGTAAAACTCTAGACAGTGCCCAAAGAAATTATGCTATTACAGAAAAAGAATTTTTGGCAATTGTATTTGCTTGTGATAAGTTCAGACCTTATATTGTTGATTCTAAAGTAACTGTTCACACTCATCATGCTGCTATTAAATATCTTAGGGAAAAGAAAGATGCCAAACCTAGACTTATTTGATGGGTTCTCTTGCTACAAGAATATGATTTGCATATTATTGATAGAAAGGGAGCTGAGAACCCCGTTGCAGACAACTTGTCTAGGTTAGAGAATGTTCTTGATGACCCACTACCTATTGATGATAGCTTCCCTGATGAACAATTAGCTGTCATAAATGCTTCTCGTACTGCTCCATGGTATGCTGATTATGCCAATTACATTGTTGCTAAAGTTATACCACCTAGTTTCACATACCAGCAAAAGAATTTTTTTTCTATGATTTAAGACATTACTTCTGGGATGACCCACACCTTTATAAAGAAGGAGTAGATGGTGTTATTAGACGTTGTGTACCTGAGCATGAACAAGAATAGATCCTACGCAAGTGTCACTCCGAGGCTTATGGAGGACACCATGCTAGAGATAGAACTGCACATAAGGTATTGCAATCCGGTTTTTATTGGCCTACTCTTCTTAAGATGCCCGTAAGTTTGTCTTGTCTTGTGATGAATGTCAAAGAATTGGTAATATTAGTAGACGTCAAGAAATGCCTATGAACTATTCACTTGTTATTGAACCATTTGATGTTTGGGGCTTTGATTATATGGGACCGTTTCCTTCCTCTAGTGGGTATACACATATTTTAGTTGTTGTTGATTATGTTACTAAGTGGGTAGAAGCTATTCCAACTAGTAGTGTTGATCATAACACCTCTATTGAGATTCTTAAAGAAGTTTTTTTTCGAGGTTTGGAGTCCCTAGATACTTAATGACACCATCATAACACCTCTAGTGGTGGTTCGCATTTCATTCATCGTGCTTTTCGTAAAATGCTTGCTAAGTATGATGTTAATAATGGAATTGCATCCCCATACCACCCACAATCTAGTGGTCAAGTAGAACTAAGTAATAGAGAAATTAAATTAATTTTGGAAAAGACTGTTAATAGATCTAGAAAGAATTGGTCCAAGAAACTTGATGATGCATTATGGGCCTAGAGAACTGCATATAAAAATCCTATGGGTATGTCTCCGTATAAAATGGTTTATGGAAAAGCATGTCACTTACCTCTCGAACTAGAACATAAGGCATATTGGGCCATTAAAGAGCTCAATTATGATTTCAAACTTGCCGGTGAGAAGAGACTATTTGACATTACCTCACTTGATGAGTGGAGAACCCAGGCCTATGAGAATGCCAACTGTTTAAAGAAAAAGTTAAAAGATGGCATGACAAAAGGATACAAAAGCGTGAGTTTAATGTAGGTGATTATGTTTTGTTATACAACTCTCGTTTAAGATTTTTTGCAGGACAACTTCTCTCTAAATGGGAAGGTCCTTACGTTATCGAGGAGGTCTATCATTCCGGTGCCATAAAAATCAACAACTTCGAAGGCACAAATCCAAAGGTGGTGAACGGTCAAAGAATCAAACATTATATCTCTGGTAACCCATAAATGTTGAAACCAATGTTATTGACACCGTAACCCCGGAGGAATACATAAGGGACACTTTCCAGAACGTTTCAGACTCCGAAAAGGAATAGGTATGTGGTACAGTCAGTAAACCGACTCCAAAATAGTTCTAATAGCAATTTTTCTCCGTTTTGGAATATTTAAGAAAATAGGAAAATAAGAAGTAGTCTGAAAGAGACACGAGGCATCCACGAGGGTGGAGGGCGCGCCCTACCCACCTGGGCACGCCCCTGCCTCGTGGGCACCTCGTGTGCCCTCCGAACTCCGTTTTCTTGCACGATACTTCTTTTGGTCGGTAAAAAAACATTATATATTGTCCCAAAGATTTTGACCACCTATCACGCAAATATCCTCTGTTTTTGTTTCGAGCTGTTTTTCTGATAGATCTAGATCACCATGACGTCTTCAAGCGCCCCCAAAGACAAGTTTTTCGAGAAGGTCATCAACCCCTACCTCGCGGTGGTGCTGCAACACCCTCAAACCATTGAGATGCGTGAGGGGGTGCTGCACATCTGCGATGTTGAGGGACCAAGGAGGACTGGAAGCGTGGAGACAAGACTCAAAGCAATGGAGCAACAAGTTTTCAAGTGCCAGGGGATGGTGGAACGCGGACTCAACGCCAACCACATGATGATCGCGGAGTTCACCAACAACCACAAGCTGGATGCCAAGAACATTGGGGAGACCATCTTCAAGCTTCATGAGAAAATAGAGCATCTCCAAGCCCAGATCTATGACCTGCAAAACCAAAACTGTGAGTATGAATATAGATTCAAGAGGATGAGTTTGGCTGCAGATTTGAGGATCCCGGAGACTCGATCATCCTTCTATGATGGTGAGCCTATGCCTTGGAAGATGGACGACAAGCCTACATCATCAACAACTCCATCATCACCACCTTCGAAGAAAGAGACATAAATACATGGGTATGGCCACTCCCCTTGGCAACAGCCAAGCTTGGGGGAGGTGCCCCGGTATCGTATCACCATCACGCTCGTATCTTTACCGTTTTTCTTAGTTAGATCCTTTTGGTAATGGAGAGAGTCCTGGATTAAGGGGTCCTCGGGCGTCCGGGCTATGTGACGTGGGCCGGACTAATGGGCCATGAAGATAGAAGACAGAAGGCTTCCTCCCATGTCCGGATGGGACTCTCCTTTGCGTGGATGGCAAGCTTGGCGTTCGGATATGAAGATTCCTTCCTCTGTAAACTGACTCGGTATAACCCTAGGCCCCTCCGTGTCTATATAAACCGGAGGGTTTAGTCCGTAGAGGCAATCACAATCATACAGGCTAGACATCTAGGGTTTAGCCATTACGATCTCGTGGTAGGTCAACTCTTGTAATCCTCATATTCATCAAGAACAATCAAGTAGGAAGTAGGGTATTACCTCCTTCAAGAGGGCCCGAACCTGGGTAAACATCATGTCCCCCATCTCCTGTTACCATCGACCTTAGACGCACAGTTCGGGACCCCCTACCCGAGATCCGCCGGTTTTGACACCGACATTGGTGCTTTCATTGAGAGTTCCATTGTGTCATCGTCGGAAGGTTCGATGGCTCCATCAGTCATCTACGACAATGCCACCCTGGGGGAGGTTTTCCTCCCCGGC
Organism: Triticum aestivum; assembly: GCF_018294505.1. Classification (NCBI taxonomy): domain Eukaryota; kingdom Viridiplantae; phylum Streptophyta; class Magnoliopsida; order Poales; family Poaceae; genus Triticum; species Triticum aestivum. Next base: position 537,930,052 of record NC_057799.1, read on the forward strand.
CAGATCTTTGTATTTGGCGGCTTCGCACTGCGGGCCAACTCGCTTGGCCATCTAGAGCAGATCGACAGCTACGCCCCAGGTCACCAGATTAGTTTTGGAAATCTGGACTATGTCGCTGATATCCGAGGAGACTTGATCTTCCAAGGGTTCACGACCCCAACCTCCGCTCCGACCTTAGATCCGGAGCGCATCGCCGGGTCCAAAGACGGGATTCCTGAGCCCGCCGGACTATCTACAGCCACCAAGCCCAGTACGGGAGAGCCAGAGGAAGTAGTGTCGCTGGCAACCCTCACGAAGCCAAACCCTTCTCCGGACACTGGCTCCGAACCCTCGGAGTTAGCATCGTGTGAGCTCGGCCAAGGAATCTCCTTCCCGCCGTACTCCACGGACTCTCTTCTCTCTGGCCAAACCTCGCCTTTAAGAGAGGCTTAGACTTGATGCGATCCCTCGTCATTACAGAGGAGCAACGTCCGAACTACGCCCAGCCCAGACTAGGAGCTGAGAGCGGGGAATTTTACGTCCCACCCACCACCCACTTCATAGCCACTGTAGAGGACTTAACTGACATGCTCGATTACGGCTCCGAAGACATCGATGGTATGGATGATGATGCCGGAGAAGAGCAGGCCCAAAACCCGCCGTTTACCGGACGTTGGACGGCCAGCTCTTCGTATGACGTGTACATGGTGGATACACCCAAAGAGGATAACGGCGATAACGAGAAGAATCTAGCCGAGGATAAACCTCCTGAGATACAAGCAAAGTGCCGATGGCGCCGATCTAAATCACGCCGTGGAAGAGACAGCAATACCGGCACGAGAGACAACAATAGTCCGGACGACGCCGAAGACCAAGAAAACCCCGTCGAGCCAACCTCCGAACTGAACGATCGGGAAGATGGGCAAGTTAGCCCCGATGAACAAGCTGTAAATAAAGACTCAGAGGACATCAATTATCTTCCACTCTTCGAGGATGAGGTGAGCCTGGGCAACGAAGACTATATCGTGCCTGAGGAACCTCTCGAGCAGGAGCGCTTTAAGCACCGGCTAATAGCCACTGCAAGGAGCCTGAAAAGAAGCAGCAGCTTCAAGCTGAGCAAGATCTACTCAATGACAGGTGGACTAATGTCCTGGCAGCCGAGGAATACGACCTCGAGCGCCCAACCAAAAGTTACCCGAAACCTAAACTTCTACCTCAATTCGACGACGAGGCACTAGACCCCGTACCATCAGCCGTAACGCGGCTGACCGACCACCACGTGGCCGGGACAAAATGGAAACTCAAGCCGAACACCAGCCCATACCACCTCGCCGTAAAGGCAGAGACACAACAGCCCGGGGATATACATATGACCTGCGGCAGGACCTACAAAATAGAGCAGGCCAGACCAGATTGATCTACGGATCGCGGGGGTGTACCCCGGCGCGCAGCGATGGCTATCTAGCCGGATGTGACAAGCACAACCACGTCCGGGCCGAGCCCCACAGACGGACTCCATCCGTGCTACGTCGTGACTTGGCCCGATATAGAGGCACCGCACACCCACTCTGCTTCACTGATGAAGTAAAGGAGCACGAATTCCCAGAAGGGTTTAAACCTGTGAATATCGAATCATATGATGGAACAACAGATCCCGCGGTATGGATTGAGGAATTTCTTCTCCATATTCATATGGCACGCGGTGATGATCTTCATGCTATCAAATACCTACCGCTAAAGCTCAAGGGACCGGCTCGGCACTGGTTAAACAGCCTGCCTGAAAACTCCATTGGCAGCTGGGAGGACTTGGAAGACGCCTTCCGCGACAACTTCCAAGGTACATACGTCCGACCTCTGGATGCCGACGACTTAAGTCACATAGTTCAACAGCCCGGAGAGTCAGCTAGAAAATTCTGGACTAGGTTCCTAACTAAAAAGAACCAGATCGTCGACTGTCCGGATGCCGAAGACCTAGCGGCCTTTAAGCATAGCATCCGTGACGAATGGCTCACCCGACACCTCGGCCAAGAAAAGCCAAAGTCCATGGCAGCCCTCACGGCACTTATGACCCGCTTTTGCGCGGGCGAAGATAGTTGGCTAGCCCGTAGCAATAATAATGCAAGCAAACCTGGCACCTCTAAAGCCAGAAATAGCACCGGCAAGCCCCGATGCAACAGGCACAAGCGTCGAAGCAACGGTGACAATACCGATGACACGGCGGTCAACGCCGGATTCAGTGGCTCCAAGTCCGGCCAGCGGAAGAAGCCAGTTGAAAGAAACAATCGGGGCTCATCCAGCTTGGACCACATACTCGATCGTCCATGTCAGATCCATGGCACCCCCGATAAACCAGCCAATCATACCAACATAAGTTGTTGGGTCTTTAAACAAGCCGGTAAGTTAAATACCGAGAACAAGGAGAAGGGGTCGCAAAGTGAGGACGACGACGAGGAGCCCCGTCCGCCGAACACAGGGGAACAGAAGAAGTCCCCCCCCCAGGTCAAAACGGTGAGCATGATATATGTTACTCATATCCCCAAGAGGGAGCGCAAATGCGCGCTCAGGGACGTCTACGCGATAGAGCCAGTCGCCCCAAAATTCAACCCATGGTCGTCCTGCCTGATCACTTTCGATCGCAGGAACCATCCGACTAGTATCCGTCATGGCGGTTCAGCCGCACTGGTACTTGATCTAATTATTGATGGATTCCACCTCACGCGAGTCCTCATGGACGGTGGCAGTAGCCTCAACCTGCTCTATCAGGATACAGTCCGCAAGATCGGCATCGATCCATCAAGGATCAAGCCCACAAAAACTACCTTTAAAGGAGTAATACCAGGTATAGAGGCCTGCTGCATGGGCTCAATCACATTGCAAATCGTCTTCGGATCCCCGAACAACTTCCAAAGCGAAGACTTGAACTTCGATATCGTCCCCTTATGCAGTGGCTATCACGCACTGCTCGGGCAAACTGCATTTGCTCGATTCAATGCGGTACCACACTATACTTATCTCAAACTCAAGATGCCCGGACCACGCGGTGTCATAACGGTCAATGGAAACACCGAGCGCTCCCTCCGTACAGAGGAGCACACTGCGGCTCTGGCAGCGGAAGTATAGAGCGGCCTTATCAAGCAAAACATTAATTCAGCGGCCAAGCCCCCGGACACTGTCAAACGAGTCAGGACTACTTTGCAGCATGACAGTCCAGCTCGTCAGGATCTCGACTAGCAATTCGGCCTCCGTCTTAGTCCCGACCAAATGGCAGCGTACGTACCACGCGTACATAACTACGCACTCAAAATACCATGGGCAAAGACGGAGGCATAACTCGATTGTGGTCCATAATACGGCTCGACCTCCCCCGGGCACACATACTTTCCCTTTTCTTTTTATCCTTTTTTGGTTTATTTTCCACAGGCCCCTTACAACGGTCTGATCATCGATCCTTTCGAAGGATGGATATACCAAGGCGGCAAACAACATAAACGTATGGGGGGATCTCTAGGTGGCCTTCTTGGTGACCACTCTACCTGTTTTCAGGACCCGCATGCAGCTCCCCCTTGATCTCGGCATGTTAAATAGCACTGTTGCTTATTGCATTATTTGTACAGCTTTGACATATTAATCAAATTATAATGAAAATAGTTTGCGGCCCAACTTATGCGGCACTGGCTTACTACTTCATTTTATTTCGCTATTCTTATTGATTGCACCCGTACACTTTGGTACACTTTAATTCGCCAGGGGCTTCATTGCGCTCAGTACTACGGCAACAAAGTCCGAACACTTTTACAGTATAGTTTGGCACCCCGAATTGAGTTTTATATGCATCGGCTCCAAATCATGTCTTTGGTCAATAGTTGGGTTGCCCGGCTCCGATGCTTACTACCTTATGTTCCGTCCCATTGGCTAGGGTAGTAAAGGGAGAACTACTGCGATTGTGTTTCTGGTTTATCCGGGTAAACACCTCAGTAGAGAAAGCCGAAAACTGACTGTCATGATGCGGCAAGAGCTGGTCAGCTATTCGGAGGTTAAAATCTCTTGCGATTTTTTCCCGCATTATGCGACGGATCGGCCTCCACCCGATCAGGTGTCTATAGCACCCTAGTCCGGATTAACGAATACTAACTAGGGGTTGCACCTACATTTCTATTGTCAAACTCCTATGGCTAAGTGAGGGTGATAAAGCCACATAGTCCGATTGCCTGGTTCGCTGCGCTAAACACCTCCTTCAAGGACCAAAGTCTTGGATCAAGAGTGTTTAGTTTTCAACCCGAACACCCCCGTACTATCTACGTGGGGGCTGAAGCCGACGACTGACCAACTCTCAAATTTGATAAAACGGCCGCACAGGAGGCAAAATTTTAAAACAAACAACAAGCATTATATTACATATTGGCTTTGTTTCATAATACAGGACGAGATAACATGAATGTCTTCATTCAATGATAATGTCTTTTGCACACTGACCCTCTACAATGTGGGATCCCTTGAGGACATCATCAAAATACCACTCGGGCGTGTGGTGCTCCTTGCCCGCGGGCGGTCCCTCGGTCGTGAGCTTGATGGCGTCCATCTTCACCCACTGCACCTTGACACGGGCGAAGGCCATCCGCGCACCTTCGATGCAGACCGACCGCTTGATGGCATCAAGCTGAGGGCAGGCATCGACCAGCCACTTCACGAGCCGGAAGTAGCTGCTAGGTATGGCTTCGGCAGGCCACAGACGGATTATCAAATCCTTCATGGCCGATTCGGCCACCCTATGCAGTTCTGTCAGCTATTTCAGCTGATCGCTAAAGGGCACCAGATGCTCTGAAGCAAGGTATTGCGACCAGAACAACTTCTCCGTTGAGCTCCCCTCTTCGGCTCGGAAGAACTCCACAGCATCAGCAACACTGTGCGGCAGATCCGCAAACGCTCCTGGAGAACTCCAAATCCGGGTTAGTAAGAGGTACCTTTTCTTCACATATTTGCTTTGCATAATAAAGGCCTTACCCGCCGCGATTTTCTTGGCCTCCTGTATTTCCTGGAGGGCGCCCTGGGCTTCAACCTGGGCCTCTTCTGCGCTTTGGCGGGCCTTCGCAAGTTCGGACTCTTGGTACGCATTCTTGCGCTCCTAGGACTCGCATTTCTTTACGGCGTCCTGGAGCTCCTGCTGGACCTCCCTGACCCTTGCCTCATGTTTTTCACGGGCGGCTTGTTCCTTTGCCGCTCTCTTCTGGGCTTCGGCCAGCGCGTTCTTGAGGGTCCTCACCTCGAACGCCGCTCCTACGAAATACCATGATAACATGATCAACATAAACAATTCATATCTTTCTAGATCTGAATAGGCCATTGCATACCTTGCTTGTCCTCTAGGTGTTTTTTCACGTGGATGAGCTCTTCCTCGGCCCGCTCCAGACTCTGCTTCAGTTTGGAGACCTCGGCAGAATGGGAGGTCGCAGCCAGCATCGACGCCTGCTTATTCACATAGACATGTATGGTTAGTCTCCTGTGAATATTATTTGATCCTCTATCTGGCTTTTCTTTTCGAACACTGGACAGAGTCTCAGGGGCTACTGTCTATACTATAACATTCTTTTTGCATAATTACGCCGCATACCTCAAAGCCTGTTAGAAGGCTGGTGCAGGCTTCGGGCAGTCCGCTCTTAGCGGACTGAACCCTTTCAACCACCGTACCCATGAGGATATGGTGTTCCTCAACAATGGAAGCACTTTGCAGCGCTTCCAGTAGAGTATCCGGTGTCTCTGGATGGACAGAGGTCACCGGCGGAATAGGTGCACCTGCTTCTTTTGAAGGAGGCTGCTTGCCTGCTTCCGGAGCCATATGGGCCTCCGGAATAGTATTCGGCTGGGGGCCGAATTGGATATGGCCCCCATCGCCAGTCTCCACGGGGATTTGCTCTCCCATGTGTCCGGCGGCCGAGGAATCATCCTCTGGCGCCACCGTGAGGGCCTCCTGTGCCTCCCCCCGACCTGGGACGGTCCTTCGGGACAACACTTTAGCCTCGTCCGTAGTCTTGGGGGAGAAGGCCGGCGGAGGCGACCCGCTGTCCATCACCTTGGGATTCAGCGAATTCCCCGAGGATGAGGATCGCTGGAGGTGGGAACGAGCCGGACTGTAGTGCATGATTCAACATGTTAAAACCATGAAGTAAAGGAGCTGGATATATGTGTGCGTCAGTGCCTTTGAGTACTTACGATTCGGCCAGGGGCTTATCCCTGGGGCGCCACTCCGAGCTGCTATCGGTGTCCAATGTGGAGTTGTCCGCGAGGGAGACCTTCCCCTTCTTGGACGCCTCTGCCTCCAGATTCATGGAGGCCGCCCATTTCTTCCTCCCCCCCTCAGGGGGAGAGTTGCTTTCCTACTCTTCCTCGTCGTCCTCGGTGGGGTAGGAGTGGGTTTTGGCGTCTTCGGGCGTCACGTCTGAAGTACCTTTACGGCGGAGGCCACTTCTGGTCTCCTTGGCCTTCTTCTGCGGCGCCTGGTAGGGCGCCGGAACCAGCATCTTCGTCAGAAGAGGGATAGCTGGGTTTTCGGGAAGCGAAGTCGGACACTGAATTCGCTCCGCCTTCTTAATCCAGCCCTGAAAGGACAAATAGAGAAGCTTAAACATCTTTCTTGAATGTACAGGTGAAGGATACACCTTGAAATACGCAAAACTTACCGAACTGGCGAGATAGGTCAGGTTGTAACCCCGGTCCTCGGTCGTCTTCGGCCATGTCTCATTGGCCTTAAAAAGCACCTTCCAGATGCCTTCGTGTGTACCGCCGAAGAATTGTTGCAAGGTTTGGTGCTTGGCTGGATCGAATTCCCACAAATTGCAAGTCCGGCTTTGGCAAGGAAGGATCCGGCGAAAAAGCATCATCTGGATCACATTGACAAGCTTGATGTTCTTGTCCACCATGCTCCTGATGCGCGTCTGCAGCACAGACACCTCGTCCGACGACGCCCAGTCCAGGTCCTTTTCTAGCCAGGAGGTAAGCTGCATTGGGGCCCTAGATTTGAATTCGGGAGCAGCGGCGCAGGTGGTGTCACGGGGCTCTGTGACGTAGAACCAATGCTGCTGCCACCCTTTGACAGTCTCCACGAAGGTGCCTTTGGGCCACGTGACGTTGGACATTTTTCTCACCATAGCGCCTCCGCACTCTGCTTGTTGGCGATCCACCACCTTCGGCTTCACATTGAAGGTCTTCAGCCACAATCCGAAGTGGGGTGGGATGCGGAGGAAGCCCTCGCACACGACAATAACTGCCGAGATGTTGAGGAAGGAGTTTGGGGCCAGATCATGGAAATGTAGCCCGTAGTAGAACATTAGTCCGCGGATGAATGGGTGGAGAGGAAACCCTAACCCACGGACGAAATGGGGAATGAACACCACCCTCTCATGGGGCTTCGGGGTGGGGATGATCTGCCCCTTGGCCGGAAGCCAGTGGGCGATTTCCTGGGCCAAGTACCCTGCCTCCCGGAGCTTCGTGATGTCCTTCTCCTTGACGGAGGAGGCCATCCACTTGCCCTGTGCTCCAGATCCGGACATGGCTGGAGTGCTTTCTTGAGGCGGAAAGGATGGAAGCTTGGGAGCTGGAGCTCGAGAATGGGTGGGCAGAGAGAAAGAAGGCATGGGTGAAGGGGTGAATCCTTATCTCTTTATAAAGGCAGTGAATATCAAGCGCCTCCCCATTCGCCGAAAAACTCGCCTATTCCCCAAGGGCCGTGCAGGCGGCGCGGTTGGATTACCCACGCCCATATTTACGAGAATCCCGCAATAAGGGGACACAATCTCTGCTTCGACAAGACGTGCCAGTGAAAACACCATCTCGAAACATGGAGCGGGAGGCTAAAAACGGTTCGAAATAATGACCGGGCAGAGACGTGGCGTCTCACTACAGAATATGTCAGTAGATGGGACTTGTTAAATATTATGCTCTTTGCGGAGCTTGTTTTGCAGAGCCGGACACATTTTCTGTTCGAGGACTGCATTGGAGTATTCGGAGGAGGAAACCGCCTTGCAATGCCGAAGACAATTTGCACGCCGGACACATCGTCATTGAAGCCTGGTTCAGGGGCTACTGAGGGAGTCCTGGATTAAGGGGTCCTCGGGCGTCCGGGCTATGTGACGTGGGCCGGACTAATGGGCCATGAAGATACAAGACAGAAGACTTCCTCCCATGTCCGGATGGGACTCTCCTTTGCGTGGATGGCAAGCTTGGCGTTCGGATATGAAGATCCCTTCCTCTGTAAACTGACTCTGTATAACCCTAGGCCCCTCCGTGTCTATATAAACCGGAGGGTTTAGTCCATAGAGGCAATCACAATCATACAGGCTAGACATCTAGGGTTTAGCCATTACAATCTCGTGGTAGATCAACTCTTGTAATCCTCATATTCATCAAGCAGGAAGTAGGGTATTACCTCCATCAAGAGGGCCCGAACCTGGGTAAACATCGTGTCCCCCGTCTCCTGTTACCATCGACCTTAGACGCACAGTTCGGGACCGCCTACCTGAGATCCGCCGGTTTTGACACCGACATTAATATCTTGATCTAGTTTTGAGTTTTGCTTTATGATACTTCTATGTAATCGAGTCCGTGAGCTATATATAATAAAGAGTAGTTTTGAGTCGAGGGCTTTGCTGTCTTCCTATGATCCTGAGGGAATAAAAGAAAGAATAAAAAGAAATAATAAGATCATATTGATCTTATGGAGAGTAATGATTTCACATATAAAGAGTATGATGAATAAAAGTTGTTGAGAGTTGACAAACATAGTTTTGGTCATCGTTGCAATTAATAGGAAGTAATAAAGAAAGAGAGGTTTTCACATATAAATATACTCTCTTGGACATCTTTTATGATTGTGAGCACTCATTAAAATATGACATGCTAAAAAGTTGATGTTGGACAAGGAAGACAACGTAATTGGTTATGTTTTCTCATATCTGAAATAAATTATATTGTCATGGATCATCCAACATGTTGAGCTTGCCTTTCCCCTCATGCTAGCCAAATTCATTGCACCAAGTAGAGATACTACTTGTGCTTCCAAATATCCTTAAACCCAGTTCTGCCATGAGAGTCCACCATACCTACCTATGGATTGAGTAAGATCCTTCAAGTAAGTTGTCATTGTTGCAAGCAATAAAAATTGCTCTCTAAATATGTATGATCTATTAGTGTGGAGAAAATAAGCCTTATATGAGCTTGTGATATGGAAGAAATAAAAGCGACGGACTGCATAATAAAGGTCCCTATCACAAGTGGCAATATAAAGTGACGTTCTTTTGCATTAAGATTTTGTGCATCTAACCATAAAAGCACATGACAACATCTGCTTCCCTCTGCGAAGGGCCTATCTTTTATTTTTGTCTTATACCTTATACAAGAGTCATGGTGATCTTCACCTTTCCTTTTTACACTTTATCCTTTGGTAAGCACTATGTGTTGGAAAGATCCTGATATGTATATCCAATTGGATGTGGGTTTTCATAAAGCATTATTGTTGACATTACCCTTGAGGTAAAAGGTTGGGAGGCAAAACTATAAGCCCCTATCTTTCTCTATGTCCGATTAAAACTTCATACCCGTAAGTATTGCGTGAGTGTTAGCAATTGTGAAAGACTAAATCATAGTTGAGTATGTGGACTTGCTGAAAAGCTCTTATATTGACTCTTTCCGATGTTATGATAAATTGCAATTGCTTCAATGACTGAGATTATAGTTTGTTAGTTTTCAATGAAGTTTCTGATTCATACTTTACACTGTGAATAGATTGTTACTTTAGCATAAGAAATCATATGACAATATATATATGTTGCTGTTTTAAAAATGATCATGATGCCCTCATGTCCGTATTTTATTTTATCGAGACCTCTATCTCTAAACATGTGGACATATTTTTTCGATATCGTCTTCCGCTTGAGGACAAGCGAGGTCTAAGCTTGGGGGAGTTGATACGTCCATTTTGCACCATGCTTTTATATCGATATTTCTTGCATTATCGGATGTTATTACACATTATGTCACAATACTTATGCCTTTTCTCTCTTATTTTACAAGCACTGGTGCACGTCGGTCCTAAACGAACGGTTTAAAACCCCTTTCCCCGACGGCATCTGGAACTGTCTCCAAGTGAGTGTGGGCGATACGGGGGTCCTTCCCACACGACCCAGAAACCGTCGGGGATATGCCCTCCTGGCACACACATTCCGAAAAATGAGGTCGTGTGCGACCGGCGAGTGCTCAAATACGGAAATACGTACAGTACAGATAAAAAAATACAATTATACGGCAAAATGGTTTCCGGTCGCAAGTACATCCCACACAGTCAGTCCCCGCTAAACGTTTCCATTCGTATGCACATCCCACACAGTCGTTCCAAGGAAAACGTTTCTGTTCACAGGTACATCACACACAATTTTTCCCGTTAAATCGTTTGCGTTATTGAATGTAGCACACACGGTCCGTAGAAGAAACTATGTGGCAAAGGCTGTCCATGACACACAGTTTTTATGTGGTAAACGTTTGCGCAAGGTGGCCTAACGCAAAAAGTTTTCAAGAGAAAGTCGTGTGTGATTGTTAATTGATCCAACACGGTTTAGTCCTAGAAACTGTGTGCGTTGCCTGAGTTCATCGCCCACGGTATTTTTTCAACAACCGTTTGCAATATCAAAACCCAATTAGCAGGCTAATTCACCATTAGCAGGCTAATTGCCCTATTATTAATAGTCCATTTATTAATCTAATTGACATTCATATTAAGCACACAATATATTTCATTTCCATATTAAGGAAGCAAAATTTCATAATTGAAATACATCAGAGTACAACATGATATAGCTTCAGCACTCAGCTACCCCATTACACAACTGCACCAGCAGCAAGTTCCACATGCAACATGTAGAACCTTTCGAAATTAGCATCATAGACGGTAGATAGACAGATGCATCTCATCTGGAAAACTGTTGAAGCAGAAGGCGAATATTGAGCCTTCATTCATGTTGATGGTCTTTGCAACTTTAGGCCAGTGCCTGTGGATGATTGACCGTCCGTCCTTCGACCTCTTCAGGAACACTTCAATATTGAACCATGGGTGTTGTATGAAAACATTCCTCGCCTCCTGACCATAGAAGTGGTTTGAGAGGTAATTATCAGTGAACTGCTTTGGAAAGGCCTGAAAACAAGGATGTGCATAAATATCTTTTCTATATTGGAAATGGGGCAAGGGAATAAAAAAAGGCAAGGTATAATAGTACCATCTTGTAGTGAACTGATGTCTTCTTCATTGTGCACACAAAGATCTTGTTGTTTTTTGTTGCAAATTTCTTTATCCTAACAATCTTTCTAAGTTTCTTGATTTGATTGATATTCATGGACAACTCATTTCCCCATATGCAAAAAGGGTCGAACAGTGGGTCAAAACCTCTGACAGCAGGACCTACATGTGCAAGACCAAATTGTTAAAACCCAAAATATTAGAATGGTTCCTGCAATTGCACAATAATGTGCTATTAGAGAACGGACCATGCACGTGCTAACCTCGATTGTAAACCTCAGTGCTTCCCATTGTTTCCCTGCAACACATATAAGGTAGTTAGTCATCAGTTTAAGTAAGGGTTCGCATGCTATCAGTAAAATATGTTGATGAAAAATAAGCACATTGTAGATTCATCAGATTAATTGAAGCCACACGGAAAACCCGTTTACCAAAACCAAGCATGATTAAGAACTAGGAAATATAGCACTTGTATATGTTTCTCATGTATTAAATGCAGCCAAATTCGATTTATTCCTCACATGCACAACAATACAAAATTCTACCCACGACAATTGGACATCGCATTGCAGAATTGAACCAAGCAGTTAACTAAACACCACAACAAATGAACCAAACATTAACTGAGCAACACATTGCACAATATAACATTGAACCAAGCAGTTCACTAAGCACCACAACAAATGAACCAAACATTAATTGAGCACCACATTGCACAATATAACATACTCCTAATAGAAGATCAGAGAGTTAACCAAACAGTTAACTACAGCCAATTGTAGCAATTGTATTTGTTTCTCATGTATTTACTACAACCAAATTCAATTTATTCCTCACATGGTATACGATAACAGAATGCACCAACAATTTTGTAAAGATAAATTCGATTTATTTCTCACATGGAAGACAATACAAAATTGCAGCCTGAAGAATTGAACATCACATTTATAGAATTGAACCAAATAGTTAACTGAAGACGACAACTAATTAACAAAACAGTTAATAAGTGAGCACCACACTACACGACATATAGAACATATACACTAGAGCAACAGATTGCATGGTGAAATTAGATAGCACAATTCACTAGATTTTGTGAAGGAAAGGCAGGAACAGCACACGCAACGGGTAAACTGAGCATGCTTAACCGGCGTAGCTATCAATTGGCAAGGTGCTCCTCCAAGATCTAGGGGTCGGCACGAATGGCAGCCATCGCGGCCTCATCCGCGCGTGCGGCCGCGATTTGCTTCTCCGCTGCCAAATGCTCCTTGAGGTCCTGGCTATACTACATGCACCATGGCTTAGGCCGGTGCTTATTTGGTGGAGGGGTCGGTGATTTGGGTGGAAGGTGTCGCGCTCTTCCGGCGGTCGGGGCATGTGGGGTGTGCAAGGAGGAGGAGGATGGGGGTAGGGTGTGGATTACCTGCCTGTATAGAGGAGGCCGAGCAGCGTGAGGGAGGGTCGCCGATGAGGAGGCGGCGGCGCTGCAAGCAGGGAGTGAAGGTTTCAACTTGGAAAGGAAGGCGGAAAGAGGGGAAATGTGGCTTTTGGTAAGGGGAGGGGGCGGGGAGGTAGATATTTCCGCGGAAGCCGAAAATTTGGAATCGCTTCAGCCAAAAAACTGGCGCGCAAAGTGTCATCAGACACGGTCCCTTATTCAGAACTGTGTACGATATGTAGACATCCCTAACGATTCAGATAGCTTAACTCGTGTGTGATGAGTTTGAACGTAAAAAGTTTTGGTTCGAATTTCCATGGTTACAGTGGTCATCCATGTCATTGCATAATTTGGGTACACAAAGGAGACTACAGCACACCCACGCTTCTTAATCGAGCAAGTTCAGCAATTAAACAGAGCTAGCTGACCTAAACATTACTCTAACAAATTAAAGACGGCCACTCTTAATTAAACAAAACATAGAGTACTACTACGGCTGGTGCTCGTCGATCTCCGCCGCCGCCTCCATGTCCAGCCCGCGCTCGACCGTCTCCTGGGGAAGGGGCTCCATGGCATCCATCGCACCATACTCCGCAAGCATCTCGCCATCCGTGTCCGCCATCTCTTTGGAAAAGGCCGCCACGAGCTAGGCATGGGCGGACGCGATCTGGGCTTGGACAGGCTCCATCGTCGCAAGGTATGCGGCGGAGGAACGGACGGCTGCTCGAACGCTCTCGGCGATTACCAGCTCTTCGGCCGTGGGTTGATAACCGTTGTCGGAGAAGCTTCATTCGGTTTGTGCGGTGACCGCCAGGAGCTGGGCATGGGCGGCGTCGACATGGTCATGGGCGGCCTCCATCAGGGCTAAGGCCGCCGCTACGGAACAGACAGCTGCTGTGCCGCTCTCGCCAGTTGTTATCCCCGAGGCAGATATTGCTGCCACCACCTGAGAAGCAACAGCGCCCGTTTGGGCTGCCTTTGCCGCCCGGTCGCAAATTCCGCCCGCGCTCATGCACCTTGTTAGCACGCGCATGGCGGCTGCAGCCGCTATCTCGCCGGAGTAGGCCACTGATACTTCTCCAATGTATCTATAATTTTTGATTGTTCCATGCTATTATATCATCTGTTTTGGATGTTCAATGGGCTTTATTATACACTTTTATATTATTTTTGGGACTAACCTATTAACCGGAGGCCTAGCCCAAATTGCTGTTTTTTTGCCTATTTCAGTGTTTCGAAGGGAAGGAATATCAAACGGAGTCCAAACGGAATGAAACCTTCGGGAACGTGATTTTCGGAACAAACGTGATCCAGAGGACTTGGAGTGGACATCCAGCAATCAACGAGGAGGCCACGAGGCAGGGAGGCGCGCCTGCCCCCTGGGCGCGCCCCACCCTTGTTGGCCCCTTGTAGCTCTCCTGACCGACCTCTTTCGCCTATATATACGCATATACCCTGGAAACATCAGAACAGGAGCTAAAACCCTATTTCCACCACCGCAACTCTATGTACCCGTGAGATCCCATCTTGGGGCCTTCTTCAGCGCTCCGCCGGAGGGGGCACTGATCATGGAGGGCTTCTACATCAACACCATAGCCTCCCCGATGATGTGTGAGTAGTTTACCTTAGACCTTCGGGTCCATAGTTATTAGCTAGATGGCTTCTTCTCTCTCTTTGGATCTCAATACAAAGTTCTCCTTGATTCTCTTGGAGATCTATTCGATGTAATCTTCTTTTGCGGTGTGTTTGTCAAGATCCGATGAATTGTGGGTTTATGATCAAGATTATCTATGAACAATATTTGAATCTCCTCTGAATTCTTTTATGTATGATTGGTTATCTTTGCAAGTCTCTTCGAATTATCAGTTTGGTTTGACCTACTAGATTGATCTTTCTTGCAATGGGAGAAGTGCTTAGCTTTGGGTTCAATCTTGTGGTGCTCGATCCCAGTGACAGTAGGGGAAACGACATGTATTGTATTGTTGTCATCGAGGATAAAAAGATGGGGTTTATATCATATTGCTTGAGTTTATCCCTCTACATCATGTCATCTTGCTTAAAGCGTTACTCCGTTCTTATGAACTTAATACTCTAGATGCATGATGGATAGCGGTCGATGTGTGGAGTAATAGTAGTAGATGCAGGCAGGAATCGGTTTACTTGTCACGGACGTGATGCCTATATACATGATCATACCTAGATATTCTCATAATTATGCTCAATTCTATCAATTGCTCAACAGTAATTTGTTCACCCACCGTAACACTTATGCTATCTTGAGAGAAGCCACTAGTGAAACCTATGGCCCCTAGGTCTATTCTCCATCATATTAATCTCCCGTCACCAAGTTATTTATTTCGCCGTTTATTTTGCAATCTTTACTTTTAATATTTATCATAAAAATACAAAAAAATATTATCTTATCATCTCTATCAGATCTCACTTTTGCAAGTGGCCGTGAAGGGATTGACAACCCCTTTATCGCGTTGGTTGCAAGGTTCTTATTTGTTTGTGTAGGTACATGGGACTTGAGCGTGGCCTCCTACTGGATTGATACCTTGGTTCTCAAAAACTGAGGGAAATACTTACGCTACTTTGCTGCATCACCCTTTCCTCTTCAAGGGAAAACCAACGCAGTGCTCAAGAGGTAGCAATAAGGATTTCTGGCGCCGTTGCCGGGGAGTCTACGCACAAGTCAAGACATACCAAGTACCCGTCACAAACTCTTATCCCTTGCATCACATTATTTGCCATTTGCCTCTCGTTTTCCTCTCCCCCACTTCACCCTTGTCGTTTTATTCGCCCTCTTTTTCCGTTCGGCTCTTTTTCGCTTGCTTCTTGTTTGCTCGTGTGTTGGATTGCTTGCTTGTCATGATGGGCTCAAGACAATACAAAATTGTGTGACTTTACCAATACCAACAACAATGAGTTTCTTAGCACTCCGATTGCTCCTCTTACCGAAGTTGAATCTTGTGAAATTAATGCTGCTTTGTTGAATCTTGTCATGAAAGATCAATTCGCCGGCCTTCCTAGTTAAGATGCCGCTACCCATCTAAATAGATTTGTTGATTTGTGTGATATGCAAAATAAGAAAGATGTGCATAATGATATTGTTAAATTGAAGCTATTTCCGTTTTCCCTTAGAGATCGTGCTAAAACTTGGTTTTCGTCTTTGCCTAAAAATAGTATTGATTCTTGGAATAAGTGCAAAGATGCTTTTATCTCTAAGTATTTTCCTCCCGCTAAGATCATCTCTCTTAGAAACGATATTATGAATTTTAAGCAACTTGATCATGAACATGTTGCACAAGCTTGGGAGAGGATGAAATTAATGATACGTAATTGGCCTACTCATGGTTTGAATTTGTGGATGATTATACAAATTTTTTATGCCGGATTGAATTTTGCTTCTAGAAACCTTTTAGATTCGGCCGCGGGAGGCACTTTTATGGAAATCACTTTAGGAGAAGCTACTAAACTCCTAGATAATATTATGGTTAATTATTCTCAATGGCACACTAAAAGATCTACTAGTAAAAAGATTCATGCGATTGAAGAAATCAATGTTTTGACTGGAAAGATGGATGAACTTATGAAATTGTTTGCTAATAAGAGTGTTACTTCTGATCCCAATGATATGCCTTTGTTTACTTTGATTGAGAATAACAATGAATCTATGGATGTGAATTTTGTTGGCAGGAATAATTTTGGTAACAACGCATATAGAGGAAACTTTAATCCTAGGCCGTTCCCTAGTAATTCCTCTAATAATTATGGTAATTCCTACAAAAATTCTTATGGAAATTTTAATAAGATGCCCTCTTAATTTGAAACTAGTGTTAAAGAGTTTATGAATTCACAAAAGAATTTCAATGCTTTGCTTGAAGAAAAACTGCCTAAGATTGATGAATTGGCTAGGAACGTGGATATAATTTCTCTTGATGTTGATTCTTTGAAACTTAGATCTATTCCACCTAAGCATGATATCAATGAGTCTCTCAAAGCCATGAGAATTTCCATTGATGAGTGCAAAGAAAGAACCGCTAGGATGCGTGCTAAGAAAGATGGCTTTGTGAAGGCGTGTTCTTCTAGTTTTTATCAGAATAAAGATGAAGATCTAAAAGTTATTGATGTGTCCCCTATTAAATCCTTGTTTTGCAATATGAATCTTGATAATGATGGGACTGGAGATGAGTCAACTTTAGTTAGAAGGCGTCCCAAAAATTCGGAGTTTTTAGATCTTGATGCAAAAATTGGTAAAACTGGGATTGAAGAGGTTAAAACTTTAGATAGCAATGAACCCACTATTTTGGATTTCAAGGAATTTAATTATGATAATTGATCTTTGATAGATTTTATTTCCTTGTTGCAATCCGTGCTAAATTCTCCTCATGCTTATAGTCAAAATAAATCCTTTACTAAACATATCGTTGATGCTTTGATGCAATCTTATGAAGAAAAACTTGAGTTGGAAGTTTCTATCACTAGAAAACTTTATGATGAGTGGGAACCTACAATTAATGTCGGAGTAATTGGCCACGGGTAGCCTAACTGACTACCCCTGGCTCTTCAGAAAATTTATCAGGCCTTTGGGCCTTCAAGCACTCCAAGCATTTGGGCCGCCTTCCCCGGCCGGCTACCACTAAAGCCGACTCCCGGAAGGCGACCCAGCCTCACCGACTCCAAGAAGCCGGCCAAGAAGGACGCCGACTCCTAGAAGCCGGCCAAGACCACAACCGCTCCTACATAAGGACGACCTGACGGGGCATGGCCACCGTGCGGCCCACGACCCCCGAAGCCCGAGGCAGGCATGGCTACAGGAGGCCGTACGGGAGGGATGTCTCCCGTGCGGCTCGGCACTGTAGCCACGCCAGCCGCGACGTCATCTACGACCCCCTCCTGTACGGCCCAAGGACCGCGGGCCCCTTCAGCCAGAGAGAGGCGTGAAGGCGGCCCGGCTTTTCCTAGTTGGCCAGAAGCATAGCCGGCCATCAGAAGCCGGCGACTCCCTTCCTCGAAGCAGGAGCCCCATTAAGGGGACAAGACGAGGTGAGGCTACAGTGATAGCCCCCGATGCGGATCACTGTAGCCACGCTTACCTTGACAAAGCCCTGATCATCAGAGGCGCGGCGACAGTAAGCAGCCGCCGACAAGACCCTAGGCGGTGGGGCCAGCCTGTCGACCGAGTAGCCGGCAGCCGGCGGGACCCACCAGCCGGCGGAGAAGCGGGCAGGCGTAGACACTGACGGCTGGGGCCAGTTCCCAGTCAGATTACCATTGTACCCCCGGCATATGTCGCACCAACCACCCGACATTTGGCGCCCACCGTGGGGCCAAGTGCACCGTCGTCCGGAGACCTTTTCTGGACGGGAATCCTCTTCTTTCCCGGCGAGCGCAGCCAGCCTGCTGCGCCCGATGGCGTTTGCCCCGACGAGCTGCAACGCGTCGACGACGTCTGCGCAGCGAGCCGCCTCGCCGATCTGCTCGGCGAGACTCGCATCTCCGACGAGCCTGCGTCCGACGCAGGCACCGACTACCCCGAGAGCCGCCTCGTCAGCCTCCTCGACCAACTTCACGTCTCCAGCGAGCCTGCTGCGGACATGGAGTCGGTCGGCTCCACCGACCCGATGCTCATCGACTCCGACACCGCGTCGCTCGACGCTTACCCCTCCGACGTGGTGGTCTTCGACGACCCCCTCCCTCGAGCTGACAGTGGCAGCAGCGCTGTCACCGAAGTGCTGGTCATCAGCCACGTCTCCAACTCGGGCGAGAACGCCCGCGACGCTCAGCAAGCGGCGATACACGACCTCTCCGTCCCCCTCCCGGCCGACGCCGATGCCGAGACCCTGGAGGCACGCCGCCTTGCCCTCACCGCGGAGAGCAAGAAGATAGCCTCGATGAGACGCCTCACCGAGGCCCACCAGCGCGAAGTCGACCGCGCCGCCTTCGGGACGCCGCCGCCTAGCGGCCCGAGCCGGGCCGGCTTCGTCCAGAAGCGCGGCGCAGCCATTGCCAGCATGCTGGGCGCAGATCGCCCCGTCTACGCCACCCCGCTCGAGAATCCGCGAGCCGCTCAGGCGGCTGCAGAGGAGCTCAATGGGCTAGGAGCCGATGAGCTCCCCTACATGACAAGACGGATCCAGCAGCTGATCGACGCGGCTGCAGAACGGCACGAAGCCGGCGCCTGAACTGATAGCCATCCCCCACGCCGGGAGCACGCTGCGACGTCCCGCTCGCCGACTGCGAGCGGTGCGTACCGGAAGAAAGACAAGGAGCCGGCTGCCAGCCGCAGCCGGACTCGCATTACTATCGAGCGCGACGCGGATGGCCACCCTCGAGCGATAGAGCACCAAGGAAACCTGCCGCCTCCCCCGCCTCGAAGAGAAAGACGCCTCACTCCACCGCCTGTCGCCCATCCGACTCTTGGCGACCGACTCGGCCGCCGAGAAGGAGTCGGCGAGAATGACGCCCGCCACAGGATCGACCGCCTGGCTCGATCCTTGGCGTTAGAAGAAGAAGACGATGTCGGCCCGCCATGCTTTGGCCCCCGCATCCGCGACGAACCCTTCCCCAAAGGGTTCTCGCTCCCCAGAGACACGCCCAAGTACAACGGCTCGGTGAAGCCGGAAGATTGGCTCATCGACTACTCCACAGCCGTCAGCATCGCCAACGGCAATCGGCGCGTCGCCGTGAAATACGTCCCCTTGATGCTGCAAGGGACGGCGCGCACGTGGCTCAACATCCTCAAACCATACAGCATCAACAGCTAGCTGGACTTCACCGAGGTTTTCGTCCGCAACTTCACCAGCACCTACAAGCGACCTCCCAAGCCTCGCCAGCTCTCCCTCTGCGTCCAAGGGCCCAACGAGTCGACCCGTGACTACCTCACGCGATGGGCCGAGCTCCGCAACTCCTGCGAGGGAGTGCACGAGGTCCAGGCCATCGAGTACTTCACTGCCGGGTGCCGAGAGGGCACCCTCCTCAAGCACCGACTCCTCTGCGACGAGCCGGCTACCCTCGATGAGTTGCTGATCACCGCCGACAAGTATGCCACTGCCGACTCCTCCATGAAGACCGAGCTCTGAGTGGACGCCTCGGGGAAAGTAGTTGCTCCGGCTCCCAAGACGCCGGCTGGCGACCCTAACCGGCGCCCCTACCAGAACGACCACAAGCGCAAGGGCCCCATGCCAACTTCCTCCAGTCGGCAGGTGGCCACAGTTGAAGACGAGCAGCCCGAGGAGCGGCCCGCTCCCAAGAAGAAGGGAGGCCGGCCGCCCTGGCAGCCGTCCTTCTCCTACGAACAAGCACTCGACGCCCCCTGCAAGTTCCATAGCGGCGCGAAGCCGTCCAACCATACAACCCGGAAATGCCACTGGCTCACCCGCATCACCAAGGGCGAAGGGATGGTGCCGCCTCCGCCTCCCGGCCCGCCGCCTCCAGCTCCCCAGCAGCCGGCGGCCCGACCGGCAGTCGGCGCCATCCAAGACGAGTTCCCCGAAGCGCACGACGCCTACGTCGTCTTCACGAGTCAAGTCGATGACAAGCGCAGCCGACGCCGGCAACACCAAGAAGTAAACGCAGTCGCCTCCAGCACCGCCGAATTCATGCACTGGTCGGAAAAGCCCATCACCTGGAGCCAGGCCGACCACCTAGAGGTGATGCCTTCGCCTGGCTCCTATGCTATGGTCTTGGACGTCACCCTTGCGACGGAGAGGCGAGCTGCCAGATTTTCCCGCGTCCTGATAGACGGCGGAAGCAGTAACAACATACTGTACCGCGACACCATGGACAAGCTGAACATCAAAGCAAAGCAGCTCATGCCGAGCCGCACTGTCTTCCATGGTATCGTACCCGGCCTATCTTGCTCCCCAATTGGCAAGATCAAAATGGATGTTCTCTTCGGAGACAAAGATCACTTCCGTCGGGAAGCAATATGGTTCGAGGTGGTGGACCTGGAGAGCCCCTATCATGCGCTACTTGGCCGACCTGCTTTGGCCAAGTTCATGGTTGTGCCCCATTATGCCTACCTGAAGATGAAGATGCCGAGCTTGAAGGGGATCATCACGGTAGCCGGCGATTACAAGAAGTCCATCGAGTGTGCCATGGCCAGCAGCCGGCTGGCCGAGTCCCTCGTGGTGGCAGAAGAGAAAAGGATGTTGAAGCGGGTTGTGGCCATGGCCGGCAAGCAGCCGGCCTTGTCCCCCAACCCCAAGGACTGTGATGCGCAGGGCTCCTTCCAGCCTGCGAAAGAGACAAAGAAGATACCTCTAGACCCGGAGCACCCGGAGAGGTTCGCCGTGATTGGGGCGAACTTGGACAGTACATAGGAAGGCGAGCTCGCCGACTTCCTCCGTGAGAATCGAGACATCTTTGCATGGTCCCCAAAGGACATGCCAGGTGTCCCGAAGGATTTCGCCGAGCACAAATTACATGTCCGAGCTGATGTGAAGCCGGTCAGGCAACCCCTCCGCCGACTATCAGAAGAGAAGCGAAGAATTGTGGGAGAAGAGATAGCCCGGCTCCTTGCAGCCGGCTTCATCATGGAAGTGTTCTTTCCAGAATGGCTTGCCAATCCAGTTCTGGTTTTGAAGAAGAATAACAAGTGGCGCATGTGTATAGACTACACAAGTTTGAACAAGGCCTGCCCAAAGGATCCGTTTGCTTTGCCACGGATTGACCAAGTGATAGACTCCACAGCCGGATGCGAGTTGTTGTGTTTTTTGGATGCATACTCAGGGTATCATCAGATCAAGTTGGACCCGGCTGACCGCCTGAAGACTGCCTTCATCACACCCTTTGGAGCTTTCTGCTACCTGACAATGACATTCGGCTTGAGAAACGCCGGTGCCACTTTTCAGCATTGCATGCAGAAATGTCTCTTGAAACAACTCGGCAGAAATGCCCACGTCTACGTAGACGACATTGTGGTGAAGACAGAGAAGCGCGGTACCTTGCTGGAAGACCTGAAGGAAACATTCACCAACTTGCGCCGATTCCAGATCAAGCTCAACCCCGAGAAGTGCGTGTTCGGAGTGCCAGCCGGCCAGCTGCTGGGCTTCCTGGTCTCCGAGCGCGGCATTGAGTGCAACCCTGTCAAGATCAAAGCCATCGAGAGGATGGAGATACCCACCAAGCTGCGAGATGTGCAGAAGTTCACTGGCTGCTTAGCCTCCCTGAACCGTTTTATCAGCCGACTAGGAGAGAAGGCCCTCCCCCTGTACCGACTCATGAAGAAGTCCACCCACTTTGAGTGGAATGATCAAGCCGACCAAGCCTTCCATGAGTTGAAGAAAATGTTGACCACTCCGCCTGTCCTGGCTGCGCCGACTGAGAAGGAGCCCATGCTCCTCTACATCGCCGCGACAAGCCGAGTCGTCAGCACTGTTGTTGTGGTCCAGCGCCCGGAGGAAGGCCGAGCCCAGCTGGTCCAGAGGCCGGTCTACTATCTCAGCGAAGTACTATCTAGCTCGAAGCAAAACTACCCGCATTACCAGAAGATGTGCTATGGGGTGTACTTCGCTGCCAAGAAATTGAAGCCCTACTTCCAAGAGCACCCCATCACGGTCGTGTGCACTGCCCCGCTCGCCGAGATCATAGGCAGCCGGGATGCATCCGGCCAGGTGGCCAAATGGGCCATTGCCTTGGCGCCCTACACAATTTTCTATCAACCCCGCACCGCCATCAAGTCGCAAGCATTGGCCGACTTCCTCGTCGACTGGGCCGAGACCCAGTACTTACCGCCGGCTCCCGACTCCACCCATTGGCGGATGCACTTTGACGGGTCCAAGATGCGCACTGGCTTGGGAGCCGGCATCGTCCTCACCTCTCCCAAAGGCGACAAGCTCAACTACACGCTGCAGATCCACTTCGCCGCCTCCAACAACGTGGCCGAGTACGAGGCGCTCGTACATGGGCTCCGGCTAGCCAAAGAACTCGGCATACACCGGATCCTGTGCTACGGCGACTCAGACTTAGTGGTCCAGCAATCATCTGGCGACTGGGACGCCAAGGACGCAAACATGGCAAGCTACCGATTCCTCGTCCAGCAGATGAGCGGATACTTCGAAGGGTGCGAGTTCCTTCACGTGCCAAGGGCTGACAACGACCAAGCAGATGCCCTAGCACGGATCGGCTCCACCCGACAAGCCATACCGACTGGCGTCTCCCTCCAGCGCCTCCTCAAGCCGTCCATCAAGCCGTCTCCAGAGTCGAATTCCATCTTCGTACCGCCTGCACCAGAAACAGCCGGATCCGGCTCAAGAAATCCTGCAGGCGGCACGGCGACTTCGACGACTGCCCCGGGGACTGACGTAGTCGCTCCCGGCCCAGGGACCTCAGAGCCCGGCCCGGGGACTGCAACAGTCGGCCCGGGGACTGCAACGACGCAAGAAGTGGTGGTCGACCCCAACGCAACACCCAACCCACCCACCCGAGTCATGGTGGCCACATTAACAGCAGAAGAAGTCACAGCTCCCTCATGGGCCCAGCCCATCCTCAAGTTCCTAGTCAGCAGAGAGCTGCCGGCTGATGAGATCGCAGCAAGACTAGTGCAACGACGAGCCGCAGCATACACAATAATCAACAGGGAGCTTGTGAAGCGCAGCGTCACTGGAATCTTCCAGCGTTGCGTCGAGCCAGAAAAAGGAGTGGCAATCGTCAAAGACATCCACCAAGGCGAATGCGGCCATCACGCCGCCTCAAGATCCCTCGTGGCCAAGGCTTTCCGCCATGGGTTCTTCTGGCCGACTGCCTTGGAGGATGCTAAAGAAATAGTCAAGACCTGCAGAGGATGTCAAGTCTTCAGTTCCAAACAACACCTGCCAGCTTCTGCCCTCAAGACCATTCCCCTCACCTGGAATTTTGCCGTCTGGGGACTGGACATGGTGGGCCCTTTCAAGACGGCCCGCGGTGGCTTGACACATCTACTCGTTGCTGTGGACAAGTTCACAAAGTGGATCGAAGCAAAGCCGATTAAGAAGCTGAACGGGCCGACTGCCGTGACATTCATCACCGACATCACTACTAGGTACGGCGTGCCGCACAGCATCATCACCGACAACGGCACGAACTTCGCCAAAGGCGCACTGGCACGTTTCTGCGCGACACAGGGCATCCGACTGGACTTAGCGTCCGTTGCCCACCCGCAGTCAAACGGCCAAGTCGAGCGAGCAAATGGACTTATCCTCTCCGGCATCAAGCCCCGACTGGTTGTACCACTGGAGCGATCGGCCGGCTGCTGGCTCGAAGAACTGCCGGTTGTCCTCTGGAGTCTGCGCACTACACCCAACAAGTCAACCGGCTTCACTCCATTCTTCCTTGTGTACGGTGCCGAGGCTGTCATCCCAACAGACATCGAGTTCGACTCGCCTCGGATCACCATGTACACGGAGGAGGAAGCCAAAGAAGCAAGAGAAGACGGCGTCGACCTACTGGAAGAAGGCCGGCTGTTAGCCCTCAGCCGGTCCGCCATCTACCAGCAAGGCCTGCGCCGCTACTACAACCGCAAGGTCAAGCCAAGATCCTTCCAAGAGGGCGACCTTGTGCTCCGGCTGATCCAGCGAACAGCCGGCCAGCACAAGCTCTCGGCCCCTTGGGAAGGCCCCTTCGTCGTCAGCAAGGCACTCGGCAACGACTCCTACTACTTGATCGACGCGCAAAAGCCAAGAGCACGCAAGAGAGACGACTCCGGCAAGGAGTCGGAGCGACCATGGAACGCAAACCTCCTAAGACGATTTTATAGCTGAAAAGCAGTATGTATCACGCTACCCCTTTGTATTAAGTTACAAACCAACAGGCCCCCCGAACAGTACTCGGGGACTGCCTTTTATTTATCTATGAATGACGAGTGTCATATCCATGAATGTATTATTACATTTTGAACTCTTGTCCGGCACCGGGTCCGACTAGTCGGCCCGGGGACTGGCCGCCTTGAGCTATATTCTAAGTTCTTCCCGAAGTCAGCAAAGTAGTGTGCCGGCTCCCAAGTCCTCCCTTGTTGAAAGTCGCAGCTCAAAGAACTGACTGTCCGACTAGCAAGAGGAAAGACAAAAAAGACGCCCACACGAAAAACGGCTAAGGAACAACTAACCTATATAGCAAAGAGACGGCCTCCATATACGCCTGCCGGCTGTCACAGCAGCCGGCTGGCCGGCTTCCTAAAAAACTTAGCTTAAGTCCAGCAGAGCTAAAAGTACTTCCCCCTCCCCAATCAGCCAGGCACTCCCCGGCTACAGTTTGTAGAACAACTGTTTGACTAGGGAGGCGGCAACCAAGGGACGGCGGCAAAGGAAAAAAGCAGAAGGACAAAAAGCGAAAGTACAAGGAAAAGCCGATTGCATAACTTATATACATAAAGCCGCCTAAAGGCTGGCAATAGACTTGAGTTTCAATACACCCAGTGGGTGGAATTGTGCAGACTTAACCAAACATTGTTCCAAAGCAACAAGACAGGAAAACAAAAGAAAGAAGACTAAGGTGCGACTTGGAGGCCGAACTGATCGGTGAAGGCAGCTCGCCGGCTGAAGGAGTGGCCGCCTAGTTGGTCCCGGCTTGACCACCTCCCGCGGCAGGACACGCACTCGCACGCGACGTAGTGCTGGAGGCGCGGTCAGGCTGGCCGGCTACTCCACCAGCCGGCTCGGCGTCTTCACCCTCCTCCTCCTCCTCTTCGCCCTCGTCGCTAGAGTCGATCTCCTCCGCCGAGTCCTCGCCGTACGCCGGGTTCAGCCCGAACCAATCTTCCGGTTGGGCGACTCCATTGTCGTCCACCTCGGGGGCAAAGACGTTGGTGTCGGTGTAGTCGGCGATCGCTGAAGCCCGCCGAATGATGGCCGGCCGCGCCGGCTCCAGCTCCGTGTCGGCTTGCTGCCGCCAGGTCGCCAGCTGGTCCAGGTTCAGGCCCGGATACCAGGCCTTGACGAACTCCAGCGCCCGCCTGGCGCCGGAGCGAGCCGCTGACGCCTTCCAAGCCTCGAAGCGGCCGACGGCCACCTCCAGCCAGTCGGCGGTCCGGCTGGGAGTGCGCGGGACCACTTGGCCGGGCCAGAGGGCGGCCAAGACCTGCGACCCGGCACGCTGAAGCCGGCGGAGCAGCCTGTGAGCCGGCTGGATACGAGCCTGGATCGCCAGGAGCTGCTCCTCCAGCGAGCGGCCGGCGGTCGGCGAGATCTCGAAGCCGGCTTGCCTCTTCGCCTGGCGACGAGCTTCGATGGCCTGGTTGGCAGCAGTTGAGTAGCCAGGGAAGTACTCTGCGCGAAGGAGAAAAGGAAAGAAGAACACCAAAATCAGAAAAACAAGCCGAAGTGGCAGATGGCAAGAAAGGATGAAGGGATAGACGACTTACCGTCAACCAGGTCCTCAATCTGGCCATAGCCAGAGACCAGAGTCTGCCTGGCCTCTGCCCAGCCGGCCGCCTCCGTCTCGAACTCGGCCTGGAGGGTGGCTTCGCGATCCTGCGCAGCCTTCAGCGCAGCCTTGTGGCCTTCCTCCTGGTTGGCCAGCTTCTTGACCAGGCGGTCGCGCTCCTGCACCAAAGCGGCGAGCTCCGCGTCCTTGGCACGAAGAGCAGTCTGGGACTCCCCCAGCTGCGCCCTCAGACTGGCGTTGGCCGCTGCAGAGATAGAAGAAAAAGAAGAACAATGAGGAATGACCAAGGAAGATCCGAGCCGACTGCTCAGCAGTCGGCCCGAATCTCGGGGACTACACCCAGTGGGTGCGCTGACGCGCCCCCACATGAGAAAAAGGTCAAGTCACATACCTCGGCTTTCCGTGAGATCGGCGGTCTTCTGAGTCAACTCCCGAGCCTGGGAGTTGAAGGCGGCCGCTCGGAGATTGTGGTAGTCCTGCAAGACGGACAGAAGACCGACGTGAGAACAAAAGCAGCAAAAACAAAAATCTCCAAGAAGTTCTAAGCCGCCTGCTCAGCGGCCGACTCGGAACTCGGGGACTACACCCAGTGGGTGCGCTGACGCGCCCCCACGAGAAAAATCAAGTTCAAAAAAGAGCAAGATGAGAATACTAACCCGGATGGCTGCCCGCGTGGCGAGGAATTCGTCGGTGAACTGCCTCAGCGCCGCGGCTTGGCTCTGCAGCCGGGTCCGGACGTCTTGCGCGGCGACGTTCACCACGGCCGACCCTCCGCCCGGCGTCCACCCCGAGGTAGCGCTGGCCGCCTCCGCGTCTCGGGCCGACGAGCTGGAGCCCACGGCCGGCTGTGGCTCCGACGCAGCCTTCTGCGATTCAGCCGCGGCCTTCCCCGCACGCCGGCTTGGCGGAACCCGGACCGCCACCTCAGCCCCCGCGGCCGGCTCGCCCCCGCCGACTATGCGGGCGCAGGCTCAGGCTGGCGGCCTTGGGTCGTCCTAGTCGGAGGAGTCGGCCCCGGCGCCTCGCCCAAGATGACGACGTCGGCACCGCTTCCTCCCAGCCCCGGCTGGGAACCGCTGGCTCCCCCCGGCGAGGGATCCACGTCCCCGGGCGCCATGGTGCGCAGGGGGGTGACCATCAAGGCCTCCCTTGCCGGCCCTTCGGCCTCGGCCTCTGCCCGGGCCTTGGCTGCGGCCTCGGCGAGCGCCTTCGCCGCTTCCTCCTCCCGAGCCGCCTGGGCGGCAGCTACCCTCCGTGCCTCTGCCTCCCGTGCTTCCTGCTCCTCCCGCGCCTCCCGCGCGTTCCTTTCTGTCGCCTCCAGGAGGGCGGCGCAGGGATCTACGCGGCGGGTGGTGCTCCTAGAGCCCCCTTGTGACTCGATGACAGAGCCGGCGTCCGCCCGCTCAAGTGATAGCGGAGCCCTGACCGTTGAAAAAAGAAGATGAAGACTCAAGAACCACCAAAGGAAGGAAAGAAGGACAGTACGAAGAAAGAGAGAACTTACGCCGACACCGTCTGCGGCTGCTTCACCACTTTGCGGAAGCGAGCCGCCTTCGCGGCCGCCTCTTCCCGCCTGGTGGCCGCCGCCCCACCCCTAGGCTTCTTCGTCCGGCTGCCAAACATGCCCTGGGTGGCCCGACGTTTCTGGCCTCTACCCCGAGCAGGCTGCGCGATGGAAGAGCCCGCGCCGCGTCTGGAGGCTGGCTGGCGGGGCGGGATGGCTTCGGCTTCGTCCTCGTCTGGCCAGTCCTCGAAGGTAGCGGTAAACCCGGAGCCGCCTGCTTCGCCGCCGGCTTGGCCGCCAGCCGGCTCGGCGGCGTCCTCCATATGGACCGCCCCCAGGTCGGGGTCCTCCTCGTCGTGCTCGGTCCGGTCGGGGACGAAGCGGCGTTCCACGTCCGCTCCGCCGGCCGGCCGAAGCAGAGGATTCTGTCAAAAAGAGCGAGCCGACTGAGTTAGAGTCGGCCCAAAGGAACTTGGCGACAAAGCCGAGGGAGAAAAAGAGAAGGAGAGAAGGAGAGCGTACCGTAGGCGGAGGATTGGCACGGCTGTATGGTTCCTTGCCGAATTGCCAGTCATCGGAAAGCTGGCAATTGGCGAGGTAGTTCACCATGTCGGCGGCGTCAGGCCGCGGCATCTCCTTGGTACACATCCGTCTCGGATCGAGCTGGCCGCTCATCTGACAGATCAGATGAGGCCGGCTCTGGAGCGGAAGGACCCGGCGCGTGACGAACGCGGCCAGGAGGTCGGGCCCCGTCAGCCCCTCCGACTGGACCATCACCCGCAGGCGAGCGATGGCGGCGTTTCCTCCCTGCGACAGCGTTACCGCCCGGAAGGACCACTGGGGCAGCCTCCCCGCCGGTGGGCCGGCTACGTAAGCCGGCAGGTTGAGGTAGTCACCTCGGGGAGCGATGCTCCGCACGTAGAAGTATGACTTCTGCCACTTCTTCACCGATTGGATCAGCGTGATGACGGGGAAGGGGTTGTCAGCGCCTGATCTCCGCGACGCGATGAAGGCGCCGGTCTGAGCCGGCACGCCCCTCACGCGCGTGCCCAGCTTCGACTGGAAGAACTCCCCTCAGAGCTCGAGGGTGGGGAGGACCCCAAGATAGCCCTCGCACAGGGTGACGAAGGCCGACAGCAGCACCACCGCGTTGGGGGTGAGGTGGTGCGGCTGGAGTTGATAGAAGTCCAACCAGGAGCGGAAGAAAGCGCTCACTGGCAGGCCGAAGCCGTGCAGGAAGTGCGAGCGGAAGACCACCCGCTCGCCCTCCCGCGGCGCCGGCCTGACCTCCTTCTCCGGCGCGAGGCGGACCTCCACTTTGTCCGCGCTGGGCAGACGCCGGGTGTCGCGGAGGAAGTTGATGTGGTCGTTGTGAATGACGGAGCCATCCCAATCCCCGCCGAGCTGCTCTACGTGGGGAGGCATAGCGGAAGCTGGCACAGCGGCGGAGGAGCGCGTGAAGGAAGAGCGCGACGGCGAGGCGCTGTCGCAAGAACGAGCAAGGCGAGAAGACGAAGGAAGTGGGAGGAGCGTGCGAGGGTCTGCCGCCCTCCACCTCCCCCTACTTATAGCCTCGTGCGGCCGAAGAGGCCGGACGTGGGGAGGGACGTGGGATTAACTGCGCCCACTCCCCCCACGTCTTGCGTTTATTGCGCATAAGTGCGAGCCGAAACTGCCGCACGGAACGTGCGGGCGGTTTTGGGATACAAGGGATCCGCGCCTGGGCTGGGGCGCGGACGTGGCGGGCCCCCTCCCTGCGGTGATGTCCCGTCACGCGCGTGGGCTGGCAGGCTTTCCGGCCACGTGGCACGCCGACGGCCCGAGGTCGGCCCGCGGCCCGGTGCACGAGCCTGCGGGTTCCCGCCCCCCGAGTCCAGACGAATTCGACTAAAGGCGGCACGCCTGCACCAAGGCCGGCTCCTAGCTGCCGGCTTGTCACGATAGGAAGCTGATCGAGCTTCTCGAACCCCACTCCACCTCGAAGCCCAATCAGCTTCGGGGACTACTGTCGGAGTAATTGGCCACGGGTAGCCTAACCGACTACCCCTGGCTCTTCAGAAAATTTATTAGGCCTTTGGGCCTTCAAGCACTCCAAGCATTTGGGCCGCCTTCCCCGGCCGGCTACCACTAAAGCCGACTCCCGGAAGGCGACCCAGCCTCACCGACTCCAAGAAGCCGGCCAAGAAGGACGCCGACTCCTAGAAGCCGGCCAAGACCACAACCGCTCCTACATAACGACGACCTGACGGGGCATGGCCACCGTGCGGCCCACGACCCCCGAAGCCCGAGGCAGGCATGGCTACAGGAGGCCGTACGGGAGGGATGTCTCCCGTGCGGCCCGGCACTGTAGCCACGCCAGCCGCGACGTCATCTACGACCCCCTCCTGTACGGCCCAAGGACCGCGGGCCCCTTCAGCCAGAGAGAGGCGTGAAGGCGGCCCGGCTTTTCCTAGTCGGCCAGGAGCATAGCCGGCCTCCAGAAGCCGGCGACTCCCTTCCTCGAAGCAGGAGCCCCATTAAGGGGACAAGACGAGGTGAGGCTACAGTGATAGCCCCCGATGCGGATCACTGTAGCCACGCTTACCTCGACAAAGCCCTCATCATCAGAGGCGCGGCTACAGTAAGCAGCCGCCGACAAGACCCTAGGCGGTGGGGCCGGCCTGTCGACGGAGTAGCCGGCAGCCGGCGGGACCCACCAGCCGGCGGGACCAAGCAGCCGGCGGAGAAGCCGGCAGGCGTAGACACTGACGGCTGGGGCCAGTTCCCAGTCGGATTACCATTGTACCCCCGGGGGGTAGGACTATAAAAACCCCCCGGAGCACCCATGCAAAGGGTTCGCACCTCTGCATGTTTGGCTTCCAAGCATAGCACACGCACACGCACCATAGATAGAGAGAAGCAAGAGCTAGCCTTGTTCTTCTTCTCCCTTGATCCCAACAGCTCTACGAGCGATTGTAGCTACACTTTATCGATCTAGTGATCATGCGGAGACCCCGCAGAGCAGGACTAGGGGTGTTATCTCCTCGGAGAGCCCCGAACCTGGGTAAGATTCACCGGCGTGCATGTCTTCGCCTGATCCCGTTTCCAGGCACCGGCGACGTTTTATTGGCTCCCACAATTATAAGCCATCCCTTGGCATATGTCGCACCAACCACCCGACATTTGGCGCCCACCGTGGGGCCAGGTGCACCGTCGTCCGGAGACCTTTTCTGGACGGGAATCCTCTTCTTTCCCGGCGAGCGCAGCCAGCCTGTTGCGCCCGATGGCGTTTGCCCCGACGCGCTGCAAGGCGTCGACGACGTCTGCACAGCGAGCCGCCTCGCCGATCTGCTCGGCGAGACTCGCATCTCCGACGAGCCTGCGTCCGACGCAGGCACCGACTACCCCGAGAGCCGCCTCGTCAGCCTCCTCGACCAACTTCACGTCTCCAGCGAGCCTGCTGCGGACATGGAGTCGGTCGGCTCCACCGACCCGATGCTCATCGACTCCGACACCGCGTCGCTCGACGCTTACCCCTCCGACGTGGTGGTCTTCGACGACCCCCTCCCTCGAGCTGACAGTGGCAGCAGCGCTGTCACCGAAGTGCTGGTCATCAGCCACGTCTCCAACTCGGGCGAGAACGCCCGCGACGCTCAGCAAGCGGCGATACACGACCTTTCCGTCCCCCTCCCGGCCGACGCCGACGCCGAGACCCTGGAGGCACGCCGCCTTGCCCTCACCGCGGAGAGCAAGAAGATAGCCTCGATGAGACGCCTCACCGAGGCCCACCAGCGCGAAGTCGACCGCGCCGCCTTCGGGACGCCGCCGCCTTCGGGACGCCGCCGCCTAGCGGCCCGAGCCGGGCCGGCTTTGTCCAGAAGCGCGGCGCAGCCATTGCCAGCATGCTGGGCGCAGATCGCCCCGTCTACGCCACCCCGCTCGAGAATTTGCGAGCCGCTCAGGCGGCTGCAGAGGAGCTCAATGGGCTGGGAGCCGATGAGCTCCCCTACATGACAAGACGGATCCAGCAGCTGATCGACGCGGCTGCAGAACGGCACGAAGCCGGCGCCCGAACTGATAGCCATCCCCCACGCCGGGAGCATGCTGCGACATCCCGCTCGCCGACTGCGAGCGGTGCGTACCGGAAGAGCCTAATCTTGGGGATGCCCAAGGCACCCCAAGGTAAAATTCAAGGACAACCAAAAGCCTAAGCTTGGGGATGCCCCGGAAGGCATCCCCTCTTTCGTCTTCGTCTATCGGTAACTTTACCTGGGGCTATATTTTTATTCACCACATGATATGTGTTTTGCTTGGAGCGTATTGTATGATTTGAGTCTTTGCTTTTTAGTTTATCACAATCATCCTCGCTGAATACACCTTTTGAGAGAGACACCCATGATTCGGAATTTGTTAGAATACTCTATGTGCTTCACTTATATCTTTTGAGCTATATAGTTTTTGCTCTAGTGCTTCACTTATATCTTTTAGAGCACGGTGGTGGTTTTATTTTATAGAAATAATTGATCTCTCATGCTTCACTTATATTATTTTGAGATTCTTAAATATCATGGTAATTTGCTTTAATTGTGAAATTAATCCGAATGTGATAGGCATCCAAGATGAGCATAATAAAAACTTCCCTATTGAGTTCATTGAATATCATGAGAAGTTTGATACTTGATAAGTGTTTTGAGATACAAAGGTGGTAATATTAGAGTGTGCTAGTTGAGTAATTGTGAAATTGAGAAATACTTGTGTTAAGGTTGGCAAGTCCCATAGCATGCACGTATGGTAAAAGTTGTGTGACACTTTTGACACATAAGGTGTTCTTTTATTGCTTTCCTTATGAGTGGCGGTCGGGGACGAGCGATGGTGTTTTCCTACCAATCTATCCCTCTAGGGGCATGCGTAATAGTACTTAGCTTCGAGGGCTAATAAAATTTTGCAATAAGTATATGAGTTCTTTATGACTAATGTGAGTCCATGGATCATACGCACTCTCAACCTTCCACAATTTTCTAGCCTCTACGGTACCGTGCATTGCCCTTTCTCGCCTTGAGAGTTGGTGCAAACTTCGCCGGTGCATCCAAACCCCGTGATATCATACGCTCTATCACACATAAACCTCCTTATATCTTCCTCAAAACAGCCACCATACCTACTTATCATGGCATTTCCATGACCATTCTGAGATATATTGCCATGCAACTTTCCACCGTTCCGTTTATTATGACACGCTCCATCATTGTCATATTGCTTTGCATGATCATGTAGTTGACATCTTAATTGTGGCAAAGCCACCATTCATAATTTTTCATACATGTCACTCTTGATTCATTGCATATCCCGGTACACCGCCAGAGGTATTCACATAGAGTCATAATTTGTTCTAAGTATTGAGTTGTAATTCTTGAGTTGTAAGTAATAAAAGTGTGATGATCATCATTATTAGAGCATTGTCCCATGTGAGGAAAGGATGATGGAGACTATGATTCCCCCTCAAGTCGGGATGAGATTCCGGACTAAAAAATGAGAGAAAAAGAGAGAAGGGACAATGTTACTATCCTTTTTCCACACTTGTGCTTCAAAGTAGCACCGTGATCTTCATGATAGAGAGTCTCCTATGTTTTCACTTTCATATACTAGTTGGAATTTTTCATTATAGAACTTGGCTTGTATATTCCAATGATGGGCTTCCTCAAAATGCCCTAGGTCTTCGTGAGCAAGCAAGTTGGATGCACACCCACTTAGTTTCTTTTGTTGAGCTTTCATTTATTTATAGCTCTAGTGCATCCGTTGCATGGCAATCCCTACTCCTCTCATTGACATCAATTGATGGGCATCTCCATAGCCTATTTATTAGCCGCGTCAATGTGAGACTTTCTACCTTTTTGTCTTCTCACATAACCCCCATCATTATACTTTATTCCACCCATAGTGCTATATCCATGGTTTGTGCTCATGTATTGCGTAAGGGTTGAAAAGGCTGAAGCGCGTTAAAAAGTATGAACCAATTGCTCGGCTTGTCATCGGGGTTATGCATGATGAGAACGTTTTGTGTGACGAAATTGAAGCATGGCCTAACTATATGATTTTGTAGGGATAAGCTTTCTTTGGCTATGTTATTTTGATAAGACATAATTACTTGGTTAGCATGTTTGAAGTATTATTGTTTTTATGTCAACATTAAACTTTTATCTTGAATCTTTCAGATCTAAATATTCATGCCACAATAAAAAGAATTACATTGAAAATTATGCTAAGAAGCATTCCACATCAAAAATTCTGTTTTTATCATTTACCTACTCAAGGACGAGAAGGATATAAGCTTGGGGATGCTTGATACGTCTCCAACGTATCTATAATTTTTTATTGTTCCATGCTATTATATTATCTGTTTTGGATGTTCAATGGGCTTTATTATACACTTTTATATTATTTTTGGGACTAACCTATTAACCGAAGGCCCAACCCAAATTGCCGTTGTTTTGCCTATTTCAGTGTTTTGAAGGAAAGGAATATCAAACGGAGTCCAAATGGAATGAAACCATCCGGAACGTGATTTTCGGAAAAAACGTGATCCAGAGGACTTGGAGTGGACGTCAAGCAATCAACGAGGAGGCCACGAGGCAGGGAGGCGCGCCTGCCCCCTGGGCACGCCCCCACCCTCGTGGGCCCCTCGTAGCTCTCCTGACCGACCTCTTTCGACTGTATACACTCATATACCCTGGAAACATCAGAAAAGGAGCCAAAACCCTATTTCATCGCCGTAACTCTCTGTACCCGTGAGATCCCATCTTGGGGCCTTTTCCAGCGCTCCGCCGGAGAGGGCATTGATCATGGAGGGCTTCTACATCAACACCATAGCCTCTCCGATGATGTGTGAGTCGTTTACCTCAGACCTTCGGGTCCATAGTTATTAGCTAGATGGCTTCTTCTCTCTCTTTGGATCTCAATACAAAGTTATCCTCGATTCTCTTGGAGATATATTTGATGTAATCTTCTTTTGCGGTTTTTGTGGAGATCCGATGAATTGTGGGTTTATGATCAAGATTATCTATGAACAATATTTGAATCTCCTCTGAATTCTTTTATGTATGATTGATTATCTTTGCAAGTCTCTTCGAATTATCAGTTTGGTTTGGCCGACTAGATTGATCTTTCTTGCAATGGGAGAAGTGCTTAGCTTTGGGTTCAATCTTGCGGTGCTCGATCCCAGTGACAGTAGGGGAAACGACATGTATTGTATTGTTGCCATCGAGGATAAAAAGATGGGGTTTATATCATATTGCTTGAGTTTATCCCTCTACATCATGTCATCTTTCTTAAAGCGTTACTCCTTTCTTATGAACTTAATACTCTAGATGCATGCTGGATAGCGGTCGATGTGTGGAGTAATAGTAGTAGATGCAGGCAGGAGTCGGTCTACTTGTCACGGACGTGATGCCTATATACATGATCATACCTAGATATTCTCATAACTATGTTCAATTCTATCAATTGCTCGACAGTAATTTGTTCACCCACCGTAACACTTATGCTATCTTGAGAGAAGCCACTAGTGAAACCTATGCCCCCCGGGTCTATTCTCCATCATATTAATCTCCCGTCAACAAGTTATTTCTTTCGCCGTTTATTTTGCAATCTTTACTTTTAATCTTTATCATAAAAATACCAAAAATATTATCTTATCATCTCTATCAGATCTCACTTTTGCAAGTGGCCATGAAGGGATTGACAACCCCTTTATCGTGTTGGTTGCATGGTTCTTATTTGTTTGTGTAGGTACAATGGACTTGAGCGTGGCCTCCTACTGGATTGATACCTTGGTTTTCAAAAACCGAGGGAAATACTTGCGCTACTTTGCTGCATCACCCTTTCCTCTTCAAGGGAAAACCAACACACTGCTCAAGAGGTAGCAGCCACCGAAGTTGCCCTCATGACGCGGGTCCACGTGCCCATCTTTCACCGGCGACGACTGAACAATGAAATGATATTTGGGGAGCGAGCTAGTATGTTTGAGATGCCGGCTGTGGACTGTAGCCGACGCACCTTCTCGCGTAAGCCATAGGCGTACTATACACCGATGGTGCTCCAAGATATTTTGTACTACATCTCACACGGTTGCTGATAATAAACTGTGTGCGATCTACTTGATTTTTCATCTTGATTTGGGGTCACAGCGGCAATGGACGGTGTTTGAATTCCTAGACCTTTTATCTGGAGTGTACATGCTGCTATATGTGTGTCGTAAAAGAATTGGAATTATTCAGGGTTCGTTTGAACATCTTATATATTAAATTAGTTTTCTAGGCATTTCAGGTGAACAATTCAAATTTGAACTACATGCATGCTCCAGTGCATATAAATTGGTTGAAAAATCAAATCTGTGTCCTTGGGTGCATGCTTAGGTCCCATGCAAACCGGAGCTTCTCAAAACAAGCATGATGGTTTTCGGTAGGGAACGTCCCACCTTTGTGGACGAAACGATATCCATTGCCTCTTATTGCTTTCAAATTTTTTCTCGTGTCAACATAGAACAACAGGAGTCTTGTCTGATTTTTTGTGATTTTTCGGGGTTCGTTTGGACATTTTTGTGCATTAACTGAGTTTTCAATGCATTTTATGTGCATAATTCAAATTTGAACTACATGCACATGCTCTAGTGCATATAAATTGGTTGAAAAATCAAATCTGTGTCCTTGGGTGCATGCTTAGGTCCCATGCAAGAAATGGGAATGAATTTCAAACACTGGGGCACCGTTGATTGCCGGCAAAACATTGAGATGCTTGGTTTTTGAATTCTAGTAAATGCAAAACTTCTCTGGAATTCATGAAACTTGGCATGCTATCATGGAGCGGCATCAACATGTCGTGGTACAAATTTTGTCCCATTTGGGGCAGGTTTGGGTATATGCTTCTCACAAACCGGAGCTTCTCAGAACAAGCATGATTGTTCTCAGTAGGGAACATCTCACATTTGGGGACGAAACGATATCAATTGCCTCTTATTGCTTTCAAATTTTTTTCTCGTGTCAACATAGAACAACAGGAGTGTTGTGTGACTTTTTGTGATTTTTCGGGGTTCATTCGGACATTTTTTATGCATTAACTAAGTTTTCAATGCATTTTATGTGCATAATTCAAATTTGAACTACATGCACATGCTCCGGTGCATATAAATTGGTTGAAAAATCAAATATGCGTCCTTGGGTGCATGCTTAGTTCCCATGCTAGAAATGGGAATGAATTTCAAACACCGGGGCACCGTTGATTGCCGGCAAAACATTGAGATGCCTGGTGTTTAATTTCTATTAAATCCAAAACTTGTCTGAAATTCATGAAACTTGTCATGCTATAATGGGGCGGCATCAACATGTCGTGGTACAAATTTTGTCCCATTTGGGGCTGGTTTGGGTATATGCTTCTCACAAACCGGAGCTTCTCACAACAAGCATGATGGTTTTCGGTAGGGAACGTCCCACCTTTGAGGACGAAACGATATCCATTGCCTCTTATTGCTTCCAAATTTTATTCTCGTATCAACATAGAACAACAGGAGTGTTGTGTGATTTTTTATGATTTTTCGGGGTTCGTTTGGACATTTTTATGCATTAACTGAGTTTTCAATGCATTTTATGTCCATAATTCAAATTTGAACTACATGCACATTCTCTAGTGCATATAAATTGGTTGAAAAATCAAATCTGTGTCCTTGGGTGCTTGCTTAGGTCCCATGCAAGAAATGGGAATGAATTTCAAACACCGGGGCACCGTTCATTGCCGACAAACCATTGAGATGCCTGGTTTTTAAATTCTAGTAAATCCAAAACTCGTCTGGAATTCATGAAACTTGGCATGCTATCATGGAGCGGCATCAACATGTCGTGGTACAAATTTTGTCCCATTTGGGGCAGGTTTGGGTATAAGCTTCTCACAAACCGGAGCTTCTCACAACAAGCATGATGGTTTTCGGTAGGGAACGTCCCACCTTTGGGGCAAAACGATATCCGTTGCCTCTTATTGCTTTCAAAAAAAATCTCGTGTCAACATAGAACAACAGGAGTGTTGTGTGATTTTTTGTGATTTTTGGGGTTCGTTTGGACATTTTTATGCAATAACTGAGTTTTCAATGCATTTTATGTGCATAATTCAAATTTGAACTACATGCACATGCCCTAGTGAATATAAATTGGTTGAAAAATCAAATCCGTGTCCTTGGGTGCATGCTTAGGTCCCATGCAAGAAATGGGAATGAATTTCAAACACCAGGGCACCGTTGATTGCCGGCAAACATTGAGAAGCCTGGTTTTTAAATTTTAGTAAATCCAAAACTTGGCTGAAATTAAGGAAACTTGGTATGCTATCATGGAGCGGCATCAACGGGCCGTGGTACAAATTTTGTCCCATTTGGGGCAGGTTTGGGTATTAGGTTCTCACAAACCGGAGCTTCTCACAACAAGCATGATGGTTTTTGGTAGGGAACGTCCCACCTTTGGGGCAAAACGATATCCGTTGCCTCTTATTGCTTTCAGAAAAAATCTCGTGTCAACATAGAACAACAGGAGTGCTGTTTATTTTTTGTGATTTTTGGGGTTCGTTTGGAAATTTTTATGCAATAACTGAGTTTTCAATGCATTTTATGTGCATAATTCAAATTTGAACTACATGCACATGCCCCAGTGTATATAAATTGGTTGAAAAATCAAATTTGTGTCCTTGGGGGCATGCTTAGGTCCCATGCAAGAAATGGGAATGAATTTCAAACACCAGGGCACCGTTGATTGCCGGCAAACATTGAGAAGCCTGGTTTTTAAATTCTAGTAAATCCAAAACTCGTCTGAAATTAAGGAAACTTGGTATGCTATCATGGAGCGGCATCAACAGGCCGTGGTACAAATTTTGTCCCATTTGGGGCAGGTTTGGGTATAAGCTTCTCACAAACCGGAGCTTCTCACAACAAGCATGATTGTTCTCGGTAGGGAACATCTCACATTTGGGGACGAAACGATATCCATTGCCTCTTATTGCTTCCAATTTTTTTCTCGGATCAACATAGAACAACAGGAGTGTTGTGTGATTTTTTATGATTTTTCGGGGTTCATTTGGACATTTTTATGCATTAACTGAGTTTTCAATGCATTTTATGTCCATAATTCTAATTTGAACTACATGCACATTCTCTAGTGCATATAAATTGGTTGAAAAATCAAATCTGTGTCCTTGGGTGCTTGCTTAGGTCCCATGCCAGAAATGGGAATGAATTTCAAACACCGGGGCACCGTTGATTGCCGACAAACCATTGACTTGCCTGGTTTTTAAATTCTAGTAAATCCAAAACTCGTCTAGAATTCATGAAACTTGGCATGCTGTCATGGAGCGGCATCAACATGTCGTGGTACAAATTTTGTCCCATTTGGGGCAGGTTTGGGTATAAGCTTCTCACAAACCGGAGCTTCTCACAACAAGCATGATGGTTTCGGTAGGGAACGTCCCACCTTTGGGGCAAAACGATATCCGTTGCCTCTTATTGCTTTCAAAAAAAATCTCGTGTCAACATAGAGCAACAGGAGTGTTGTGTGATTTTGGGGGTTCGTTTGGACATTTTTATGCAATAACTGAGTTTTCAATGCATTTTATGTGCATAATTCAAATTTGAACTACATGCACATGCCCCAGTGTATATAAATTGGTTGAAAAATCAAATCTGTGTCCTTGGGAGCATGCTTAGGTCCCATGCAAGAAATGGGAATGAATTTCAAACACCAGGGCACCCTTATTGCCGGCAAACATTGAGAAGCCTGGTTTTTAAATTCTAGTAAATCCAAAACTTGTCTGAAATTAAGGAAACTTGGTATGCTATCGTGGAGCGGCATCAACAGGCCGTGGTACAAATTTTGTCCCATTTGGGGCAGGTTTGGGTATATGCTTCTCACAAACCTAAGCTTCTCGCAACAAGCATGATGGTCTTTGGTAGGGAATGTCCCACCTTTGGGGACGAAACGGTATCCATTGCCTCTTATTGCTTTCAATTTTTTTCTTGTGTCAACATAGAACAACAGCAGTGTTGTGTGATTTTTTGCGATTTTTCGGGTTTCGTTAAGACATTTTTATGCATTAACTTAGTTTTCAATGCATTTTATGTGCATAATTCAAATTTCAACTACATGCACATGGTCTAGTTCATATAAATTGGTTGAAAAATCAAATCTGTATCCTTGGGTGCATGCTTAGGTCCCATGCAATAAATGGGAATGAATTTTAAACACCGGGGCACCGTTGATTGCCGGCAAAACATTGAGATGCCTTATTTTTAAATTCTAGTAAATCCAAAACTCGTCTGAAATTAAGGAAACTTGGCAGGCTATCATGGAGCCGCATCAACATGTCGTGGTACATTTTCGCCCCATATGGGGCAGGTTTGGGTATATGCTTCTCACAAACCGGAGCTTCTCACAACAAGCATGATAGTTTTCGGTAGGGAACGTCCCACCTTTGGGGACGAAACGATATCCATTGCCTCTTATTGCTTTCAAAATTTTTTCTCGTGTCAACATAGAACAACAGGAGTGTTGTGTGATTTTTCGGGGTTCGTTTGGACATTTTTATGCATTAACTGAGTTTTCAATGCATTTTATATGCATAATTCAAATTTTAATTACATGCACATGCTCCAGTGAATATAAATTGGTTCAAAAATCAAATATGTGTCGTTGGGTGCATGCTTACGTCCCATGCAATAAATGGGAATGAATTTCAAACACCGAGGCACCATTGATTGCCGGCAAAACATTGAGATGCCTTGTTTTTAAATTCTAGTAAATCGAAAACTCGTCTCAAATTCATGAAACTTGGCATGCTATCATGGAGCGGCATCAACATGTCGTGGTACAAATTTTGTCCCATTTGGGGCAGTTTTGGGTGTATGCTTCTCACAAACCGGAGATCCACACAACAAGCATGATGGCTTTCGGCAGGGAACGTTCCACCTTTGGGGACGAAGCGATATCCATTGCCTCTTATTGCTTTCAGTTTTTTTTTCTCATGTCAACATAGAACAACAGGAGTGTTGTGTGATTTTCTGTGATTTTTCGGGGTTCGTTTGGACATTTTTATGCATTAACTGAGTTTTCAATGCATTTTATGTGCATAATTCAAATTTGAACTACATGCACATGGTCCAGTGAATATAAATTGGTTGAAATTCAAATCTGTGTCCTTGGGTGCATGCTTAGGTCCCATGCAATAAATGGGAATGAATTTTAAACACCGGGGCACCGTTGATTGCCGGCAAAACATTGAGATGCCTTGTTTTTAAATTCTAGTAAATCCAAAACTCGTCTGAAATTAAGGAAACTTGGCAGGCTATCATGGAGCCGCATCAACATGTCGTGGTACATTTTCGCCCCATATGGGGCAGGTTTGGGTATATGCTTCTCACAAACCGGAGCTTCTCACAACAAGCATGATAGTTTTCGGTAGGGAACGTCCCACCTTTGGGGACGAAACGATATCCATTGCCTCTTATTGCTTGCAAATTGTTTTCTCGTGTCAACATAGAACAACAGGAGTGTTGTGTGATTTTTTGTGATTTTTCGGGGTTCGTTCGGACATTTTTTATGCATTAACTAAGTTTTCAATGCATTTTATGTGCATAATTCCAAGTTGAACTACATGCACATGCTCCGGTGCATATAAATTGGTTGAAAAATCAAATCTGTGTCATTGGGTGCATGCTTAGGTCGCATGCAATAAATGGGAATGAATTTCAAACACCGGGGCACCGTTGATTGCCGGCAAAACATTGAGATGCCTTGTTTTTAAATTCTTGAAAATCAAAAACTCGTCTGAAATTCATGAAACTTGGCATGCTATCATGGAGCGGCATCAACATGTCGTGGTACAAATTTTGTCCCGTTTGGGGCAGGTTTGGGTATATGCTTCTCACAAACCAGAGCTTTTCACAACAACCATGATAGTTTTCGGTAGGGAACGTCCCATCTTTGGGGACGAAACGATAATCATTGCCTCTTATTGCTTTCAAAAAAAAATCTCGTGTCCACATAGAACAACAGGAGTGTTGTGTGATTTTTTCTGATTTTCGGGGTTCGTTTGGACAATTTTATGCATTAACTGTGTTTTCAACGCATTTTATGTGCATAATTCAAATTCGAACTACATGCACACGCTCCAGTGCATATAAATTGGTTGAGAAATCAAATATGTGTCCTTGGGTGCATGCTTAGGTGCCATGCAAGAAATGGAATGAATTTCAAACTCCGGGGCACCGTTGATTGCCGGCAAAACATTGAGATGCCTGGTTTTTAAATTCTAGTAAATCCAAAACTCGTCTGAAAATCAGGAAACTTGGTATGCTATCATGGAGCGGCATCACCATGTCGTGGTACAAATTTTGTCCCATTTGGGGCCGGTTTGGGTATATGCTTCTCACAAACCGGAGCTTCTCGCAACAAAGCATGACGGTCTTCGGTACGGAACGTCCCACCTTTGGGGACGAAAGGATATCCATTGCCTCTTATTGCTTTCAATTTTGTTTCTCATGTCAACATAGAACAACAGCGGTGTATTGTAATTTTTTGCGATTTTTCGGGTTTCGTTTGGACATTTTTATGCATTAACTGAGTTTTCAATGCATTTTATGTGCATCATTCAAATTCGAACTACATGCACATGGTCCAGTGCATATAAATTGGTTGAAAAATCAAATCTGTGTCCTTGGGTGCATGCTTAGGTCCCATGCAATTAATGGGAATGAATTTCAAACACCGGGGCACCGTTGATTGTTGGCAAAACATTGAGATGCCTGGTTTTTAAATTCTAGTAAATCCAAAACTCGTCTGGAATTCATGAAACTTGGCATGCTATCATGGAGCGGCATCAACATGTCGTGGTACAAATTTTCTCCCATTTGGGGCAGGTTTGGGTATATGCTTCTCACAAACTGCCCATTTGGAGCAGGTTTGGGTATATGCTTCTCACAAACTAGAGCTTCTCACAACAAGCATGATGGTTTTCGGTAGGAAACATCCCACCTTTGGGGACGAAACGATATCCATTGCCTCTTATTGCTTTCAATTTTTTTTCTCGTGTCAACATAGAACAACAGGAGTTTTGTGTGATTTTTTGTGATTTTTTGGGGTTCGTTTGGACATTTATTATGCATTAACTAAGTTTTCACTGCATTTTATGTGCATAATTCAAATTTGAACTACATGCACATGCTCCGGTGCATATAACTTGGTTGAAAATCAAATCGGTGTCCTTGGGTGCATGCTTAGGTCCCATGCAATTAATGGGAATGAATTGCAAACACCGGGGCACCGTTGATTGCCGGCAAAACATTGAGATGCCTTGTTTTTAAATTCTAGTAAATCAAAAACTCGTCTGAAATTCATGAAACTTGGCATCCTATCATGGAGCGGCATCAACATGTCGTGGTACAAATTTTGTCCCATTTGGGGCAGGTTTGGGTATATGCTTCTCACAAACCGGAGCTTCTCACAACAAGCATGATGGTTTTCGGTAGGGAACGTCCCAGCTTTGGGGACGAAACGATATCCATTGGCTCTTATTGCTTTCAAAAAAAATTCTCGTGTCAACATAGAACAACAGGACTGTTGTGTGATTTTTTGTGATTTTTGGGGTTCGTTTGGACATTTTTATGCATTAATTGAGTTTTCAATGCATTTTATGTGCATAATTCAAATTTGAACTACATGCACATGCTCCAGTGCATATAAATTGGTTGAAAAATCAAATCTGTGTCCTTGGGTGCATGCTTAGGTCCCATGCAATAAATGGGAATGAATTTCAAACACCGGGGCACCGTTGATTGCCGCCAAAACATTGGGATGCCTCATTTTTAAATTCTAGTAAATCCAAAACTCGTCTGAAATTCAGGAAACTTGGTATGCAATCATGAAGCGGCATGAACATGCCGTGGTACAAATTTCGTCCCATTTGGGGCAGGT
Source organism: Triticum aestivum (assembly GCF_018294505.1). Taxonomy (NCBI): domain Eukaryota; kingdom Viridiplantae; phylum Streptophyta; class Magnoliopsida; order Poales; family Poaceae; genus Triticum; species Triticum aestivum. The sequence continues at coordinate 537,973,587 of NC_057799.1, forward strand.
CTGGGTATATGCTTCTCACAAATCGGAGCTTCTCGCAATAAGCATGACGGTCTTTGGTAGGGAACGTCCCACCTTTGGGGACGAAACGATATCCATTGCCTCTTATTGCTTTCAATTTTTGTTCTCGTGTTAACATAGAACAACAGCAGTGTTGTGTGATTTTTTGCGATTTTTCGGGTTTCGTTTGGACATTTTTATGCATTTACTGAGTTTTCAATGCATTTTATATGCGTAATTCAAATTTGAACTACATGCACATGGTCCAGTGCATATAAATTGGTTGAAATTCAAATTTGTGTCCTTGGGTGCATGCTTAGGTCCCATGCAATAAATTGGAATGACTTTCAAACACCGGGGCACCGTTGATTGCCGGATAAACATTGAGATGCTTTTTTTTAAATTCTAGTAAATCCAAAACTCGTCTGAAATTCATGAAACTTGGCATGCTATCATGGAGCGGCATCAACATGTGGTGGTACAAATTGAGTCCCATTTGGAGCAGGTTTGGGTATATGCTTCTCACAAACCGGAGCTTCTCACAACAAGCATGATGGTTTTCGGAAGGGAACGTCCCACCTTTGGGGACGAAACGATATCCATAGCCTCTTATTGCTTTCAAATTTTTTTCTCGTGTCAACATAGAACAACAGGAGTGTTGCGTGATTTTTCGGGGTTCGTTTGGACACTTTTATGCATTAACTGAGTTTCCAATGCATTTTATATGCATAATTCAAATTTGAATTCCAGGCACATGCTCCAGAGAATATAAATTGGTTGAAAAATCAAATCTGTGTCCTTGGGTGCATGCTTACGTCCCATGCAATAAATGGGAATGAATTTCAAAGACCGAGGCACCATTGATTGCCGGCAAAACATTGAGATGCCTTGTTTTTAAATTCTAGTAAATCCAAAACTCGTCCGAAATATATGAAACTTGGCATGCTATCATGGAGTGGCATCAACATGTTGTGGTACAAATTTTGTCCCATTTGGGGCAGGTTTGGATATATGCTTCTCACAAACCGGAGCTTCTCACAACCAGCATGATGGCTTTCAATTTTTCTTTCTCGTGTCAACATAGAACAACAGGAGTGTTTTGTGATTTTCTGTGATTTTTCAGGGTTCGTTTGGACATTTTTATGCATTAACTGAGTTTTCAATGCATTTTATGTGCATAATTGAAATTTGAACTACATGCACATGCTCCAGTGCATATAAATAGGGTGCAAAATCAAATCTGTGTCCTTGGGTGCATGCTTAGGTCCCATGCAAGAAATGGGAATGAATTTCAAACACCGGGGCACCGTTGATTGCCGGCAAAACATTGAGATGCCTCGTTTTTAAATTCTAGTAAATCCAAAACTCGTCTGAAATTCATGAAACTTGGCATGCTATCATGGAGCGGCATCAACATGTCGTGGTACAAATTTTGTCCCATTTGGGGCAGGTTTGGGTATATGCTTCTCACAACAACCATGATGGTTTTCGGTAGGGAACGTCCCAGCTTTGGGGACGAAACGATATCCATTGCCTCTTATTGCTTTCAAAAAAAAATCTCGTGTCAACATAGAACAAAAGTAGTGTTGTGTGATTTTTTGTGATTTTCGGGGTTCGTTTGGACATTTTTATGCATTAACTGAGTTTTCAATGCATTTTATGTGCATAATTCAAATTTGAACTACATGCACATGCTCCAGTGCATATAAATTGGTTGAAAAATCAAATCTGTGTCCTTGGGTGCATGCTTAGGTCCCATGCAATAAATGGGAATGAATTTGAAACACCGGGTCACCGTTGATTGCCGGCAAAACATTGAAATGCCTTGTTTTTAAATTCTAATAAATCCAAAACTCGTCTGAAATTCATGAAACTTGGCATGCTATCATGGAGCGGCATCAACATGTCGTGGTACAAATTTTGTCCCATTTGGGGCAGGTTTGGGTATATGCTTCTCACAAACCGGAGCTTCTCACAACAACCATGATGGTTTTCGGTAGGGAACGTCCCAGCTTTGGGGACGAAACGATATCCATTGCCTCTTATTGCTTTCAAAAAAAATCTCGTGTCAACATAGAACAAAAGTAGTGTTGTGTGATTTTTTGTGATTTTCGGGGTTCGTTTGGACATTTTTTATGCATTAACTGAGTTTTCAATGCATTTTATGTGCATAATTCAAATTTGAACTACATGCACATGCTCCAGTGCATATAAATTGGTTGAAAAATCAAATCTGTGTCCTTGGGTGCATGCTTAGGTCCCATGCAATAAATGGGAATGAATTTGAAACACCGGGTCACCGTTGATTGCCGGCAAAACATTGAAATGCCTTGTTTTTAAATTCTAGTAAATCCAAAACTCGTCTGAAATTCATGAAACTTGGCATGCTATCATGGAGCGGCATGAGCATGTCGTGGTACAAATTTTGTCCCATTTGGGGCAAGTTTGGGTATATGCTTCTCACAAACCAGAGCTTCTCACAACAAGCATGATGTTTTTCGGTAGGGAACGTCCCACCTTTGGGGACGAAACGATATCCATTGCCTCTTATTGCTTTCAAAAAAATTTCTCGTGTCAACATGGAACAACAGGAGTGTTGTGTGATTTTTTGTGATTTTTCGGGGTTCGTTTGGACATTTTTATGCATTAACTGAGTTTTCAATGCATTTTATATGCGTAATTCAAATTTTAATTACATGCACATGCTCCACTGAATATAAATTGGTTGAAAAATCAAATCTATGTCCTTGGGTGCATGCTTACGTCCCATGCAATAAATGGGAATGAATTTCAAACACCGAGGCACCATTGATTGCCGGCAAAACATTGAGATGCCTTGTTTTTAAATTCTAGTAAATCCAAAACTCATCTGAAATTCATGAAACTTGGCATGCTATCATGGAGCGGCATCAACATGTCGTGGTACAAATTTTGTCCCATTTGGGGCAGGTTTGGGTATATGCTTCTCAGAAACCGGAGCTTCTCACAACATGCATGATGGTTTTCGGCAGGGAACGTCCCACCTTTGGGGACGAAACGATATCCATTACCTCTTATTGCTTTCAAATTTTTTTCTCGTGTCAACATAGAACAACAGGAGTGTGGTGTGATTTTCTATGATTTTTCGGGGTTCGTTTGGACATTTTTATGCATTAACTGAGTTTTCAGTGCATTTTATGTGCATAATTCAAATTTGAACTACATGCACATGCTCCAATGCATATAAATTGGTTGAGAAATCAAATATGTGTCCTTGGGTGCATGCTTAGGCCCATGCAAGAAATGGGAATGAATTTCAAACACCGGGGCACCGTTGATTGCCGACAAAACATTGAGATGCCTCCTTTTTAAATTCTAGTAAATCCAAAACTCGTCTGACATTGATGAAACTTGGCATGCTATCATGGAGAGGCATCAACATGCCGTGGTACAAATTGAGTCCCATTTGGGGCAGGTTTGGGTATATGCTTCTCACAAACCGGAGCTTCTCACAACAAGCATGATGGTTTTCGGTAGGGAGCGTCCCACCTTTTGGGACGAAACGATATCCATTGCCTCTTATTGCTTTCAAATTTTTTTCTTTTGTCAACATAGAACAACAAGAGTGTTGTGTGATTTTTTGTGATTTTTTGGGTTCGTTTGGACATTTTTATGCATTAAGTGAGTTTTCAATGCATTTTATATGCATAATTCAAATTTGATTTACATGCACATGCTCCAGTGAATATAAATTGGTTGAAAAATCAAATCTGTGTCCTTGGGTGCATGCTTACGTTCCATGGACTAAATCGGAATGAATTTCAAATACCGAGGCACTATTGATTGCCGGCAAAACATTGAGATGCCTTGTTTTTAAATTCTAGTAATCCAAAACTCGTCTGAAATTCATGAAACTTGGCATGCTATCATGGAGCGGCATCAACATGTCGTGGTACAAATTTTGTCCCCTTTGGGGCAGGTTTGGGTATATGCTTCTCACAAACCGGAGCTTCTCACAACAAGCATGATGCTTTTCGGCAGGGAACGTCCCACCTTTGGGGACGAAACGTTATCCATTGCCTCTTATTGCTTTCAATTTTTTTCTCGTGTCAACATAGAATAACAAGAGTGTTGTGTGAGTTTTTGTGATCTTTTGGGGTTCATTTGGACATTTTTTTGCATTAACTGAGTTTTCAATGCATTTTATGTGCATAATTCAAATTTGTACTACATGCGCATGCTCTAGTGCATATAAATTGGTTGAAAAATCAAATCTGTGTCATTGGGTGCATGCCTAGGTCCCATGCAATAAATGGGAATGAATTTGAAACACCGGGGCACCGTTGATTGCCGGCAAAACATTCAAATGCCTTGTTTTTAAATTATAGTAAATCCAAAACTCGTCTAAAATTGATGAAGCTTGGCATGCTATCATGGTGCGGCATCAACATGTCGTGGTACAAATTTTGTCCCATTTGGGGCAGGTTTGGGTATATGCTTCTCACAAACCGGAGCTTCTCACAACAAGCATGATGGTTTTCGGTAGGGAACGTCCCACCTTTGGGGACGAAACGATATCCATTGCCTCTTATTGCTTTCAAATTTTTTTCTCGTGTCAACATAGAACAACAAGAGTGTTGTGTGATATTTTGTGATTTTTTGGGTTCGTTTGGACATTTTTATGCATTAACTGAGTTTTCAATGCATTGTATGTGCATAATTCAAATTTGAATTACATGCACATGCTCCAGTGAATATAAATTGGTTGAAAAATCAAATCTGTGTCCTTGGGTGCATGCTTACGTCCCATGCATTAAATGGGAATGAATTTCAAACACCGAGGCACCATTGATTGCCGGCAAAACAATGAGATGCCTTGTTTTTAAATTCTAGTAAATCTAAAACTCGTCTGAAATTCATGAAACTTGGCATGCTATCATGGAGAGGCATCAACATGCCGTGGTACAAATTGAGTCCCATTTGGGGCAGGTTTGGGTATATGCTTCTCAGAAACCGGAGCTTTTCACAACAAGCATGATGGTTTTCGGTAGGGAACGTCCCACCTTTGGGGACTAAACGATATCCATTGCCTCTTATTGCTTTCAAATTTTTTGCTCGTGTCAACATAGAACAACAAGAGTGTTGTGTGATATTTTGTGATTTTTTGGGTTCGTTTGGACATTTTTATGCATTAACTAAGTTTTCAATGCATTGTATGTGTATAATTCAAATTTGAACTACATGCACATGCTCCAGTGCATATAAATTGGTTGAAAAATCAAATCTGTGTCCTTGGGTGCATGCTTAGGTCCTATCCAATAAATGGGAATGAATTTCAAACACCGGGGCACCGTTGATTGCCGGCGAAACATTGAGATGCCTTGTTTTTAAATTCTAGTAAATCCAAAACTCGCCTGAAATTCATGAAACTTGGCATGCTATCATGGAGCGGCATCAACATGTCGTGGTACAAATTTTGTCCCATTTGGGGCAGGTTTGGGTATATGCTTCTCACAAACCGGAGCTCCTCACAACAAGCATGATGGTTTTCGGCAGGGAACGTCCCACCTTTGGGGATGAAACGATATCCATTGCCTCTTATTGCTTTGAAATTTTTTTCTCGTGTCACCATAGAACAACAGGAGTGTTGTGTGATTTTCTGTGATTTTTTGGGGTTCGTTTGGACATTTTTATGCATTAACTGAGTTTTCAATGCATTTTATGTGCATAATTCAAATTTGAACTATACGCACATGCTCCAATGCATATAAATTGGTTGAAAAATCAATCTGTGTCCTTGGGTGCATGCTTAGGGCCCATGCAAGAAATGGGAATGAATTTCAAACACCGGGGCACCGTTGATTGCCGGCAAAACATTGAGATGCCTCGTTTTTAAATTATAGTAAATCCAAAACTCGTCTTAAATTCATGAAACTTGGCATGCTATCATGGAGAGGCATCAACATGCCGTGGTACAAATTGAGTCCCATTTGGGGCAAGTTTGGGTATATGCTTCTCACAAACCGGAGCTGCTCACAACAAGCATGATGGTTTTCGGTAGGGAACGTCCCACCTTTGGGGACGAAACGACATCCATTGCCTCTTATTGCTTTCAAACTTTTTCCTTGTGTAAACATAGAACAACAAGAGTGTTGTGTGATATTTTGTGATTTTTTGGGGTTCGTTTGGACATTTTTATGCATTAACTGAGTTTTCAATGCATTTTATATGCATAATTCATATTTCATTTAGATGCACATGCTCGAGTGAATATAAATTGGTTGAAAAATCAAATCTGTGTCCTTGGGTGCATGCTTACGTCCCATGGAATAAATGGGAATGAATTTCAAACTCCGAGGCACCATTAATTGTCGGCAAAACATTGAGATGCCTTGTTTTTAAATTCTAGTAAATCCAAAACTCGTCTGAAATTCATGAAACTTGGCATGCTATCATGGAGCGGCATCAACATGCCGTGGTACAAATTGAGTCCCATTTGGGGCAGGTTTGGGTATATGCTTCTCACAAACCGGAGCTTCTCACAACAAGCATGATGGTTTTCGGTAGGGAACGTCCCACCTTTTGGGACGAAACGATATCCATTGCCTGTTATTGCTTTCAAAATTTTTTCTTGTGTCAACATAGAACAACAAGAGTGTTGTGTGATTTTTTGTGATTTTTGGGGTTCGTTTGGACATTTTTATGCATTAACTGAGTTTTCAATGCATTTTATATGCATAATTCAAATTTGATTTACATGCACATGCTCCAGTGAATATAAATTGGTTCAAAAATCAAATCTGTGTCCTTGGGTGCATGCTTACGTCCCATGGACTAAATGGGAATGAATTTCAAACACCGAGGCACCATTGATTGCCGGCAAAACATTGAGATGCCTTGTTTTTAAATTCTAGTAAATCCAAAACTCGTCTGAAATTCATGAAACTTGGCATGCTATCATGGATCGGCATCAACATGTCGTGGTACAAATTTTGTCCCATTTGGGGCAGGTTTGGGTATATGCTTCTCACAAACCGGAGCTTCTCACAACAAGCATGATGGTTTTCGGCAGGGAACGTCCCACCTTTGGGGACGAAACGATATCCATTGCCTCTTATTGCTTTCAATTTTTTTTCTTGTGTCAACATAGAACAACAAGAGTGTTGTGTGATTTTTTGTGATCTTTTGGGGTTCGTTTGGACATTTTTATGCATTAACTGAGTTTTCAATGCATTTTACGTGCATAATTCAAATCTGAACTACATGCACATGCTCCAGTGCATATAAATTGGTTAACAAATCAAATCTGTGTCATTGGGTGCATGCCTAGGTCCCATGCAATAAATGGGAATGAATTTGAAACACCGGGGCACCGTTGATTGCCGGCAAAACATTGAAAAGCTTTGTTTTTAAATTCTAGTAAATCTAAAACTCGTCTGAAATTCATGAAGCTTGGCATGCTATCATGGAGCGGCATCAACATGTCGTGGTACAAATTTTGTCCCATTTGGGGCAGGTTTGGGTATATGCTTCTCACAAACCGGAGCTTTTCACAACAAGCATGATGGTTTTCGGTAGGGAACGTCCCACCTTTGGGGACGAAACGATATCCATTGCCTCTTATTGCTTTCAAATTTTTTTCTCGTGTCAACATAGAACAACAGCAGTGTTGTGTGATTTTTCGGGGTTCGTTTGGACATTTTTATGCATTAACTGAGTTTTCAATGCATTTTATATGCATAATTCAAACATTAATTACATGCACACGCTCTAATGAATATAAATTGGCTGAAAGATCAAATTTGTGTCCTTGGGTGCAAGCTTACGTCCCATGCAATAAATGGGAATGAATTTCAAACACCGAGGCACCATTGATTGCCGGCAAAACATTGAGATGCCTTGTTTTTAAATTCTTGTAAATCCAAAAGTCGTTTGAAATTCATGAAACTTGGCATGCTATCATGGAGCGGCATCAACCTGTCGTGGTACAAATTTTGTCCCATTTGGGGCAGGTTTGGGTATATGCTTCTCACAAACCGGAGCTTCTCACAACAACCATGATGGTTTTCGGCAGGGAACGTCCCACCTTTGGGGACGAAACGATATCCATTGTCTCTTATTGCTTTCAATTTTTTTCTCGTGTCAACATAGAACAACAGGAGTGTTGTGTGATTTTCTGTGATTTTTCGGAGTTCGTTTGGACATTTTTATGCATTAACTGAGTTTTCAATGCATTTTGTCTGCATAATTCAAATTTGAACTACATGCACATGCTCCAGTGCATATAAATTGGTTGAAAAATCAAATCTGTGTCCTTGGGTGCATGCTTAGGTCCCATGCAATAAATGAGAATGAATTTCAAACACCGGGGCACCGTTGATTGCCGGCAAAACATTGAGATGCCTTGTTTTTAAATTCTAGTAAATCCAAAACTCGTCTGAGATTCATGAAACTTGGCACGCTATCATGGAGAGGCATCAACATGCCGTGGTACAAATTGAGTCCCATTCGGGGCAGGTTTGGGTATATGCTTCTCACAAACCGGAGCTTCTCACAACAAGCATGATGGTTTTCGGTAGGGAACGTCCCACCTTTGAGGACGAAATGATATACATTGCCTCTTATTGCTTTCAAATTTTTTTCTCGTGTCAACATAGAACAACAGGAGTGTTGTGTGATTTTTTGTGATTTTTTTGGGTTCGTTTGGACATTTTTATGCATTAACTGAGTTTTCAATGCATTTTATGTGCATAATTCAAATATTAATTACATGCACATGCTCCAATGAATATAAATTGGTTGAAAAATCAAATTTGTGTCCTTGGGTGCATGCTTACGTCCCATGCAATAAATGGGAATGAATTTCAAGCACCGGGGCACCATTGATTGCCGGCAAAACATTGAGAAGCCTTGTTATTAAATTCTTGTAAATCCAAAACTCGTCTGAAATTCATGAAACTTGGCTTGCTATCATGGAGCGGCATCAACATGTCGTGGTACAAATTTTGTCCCATTTGGGGCAGGTTTGGGTATATGCTTGTCACAAACCGGAGCTTCTCACAACAACCATGATGGTTTTCGGCAGGGAACGTCCCACCTTTGGGGACGAAACGATATCCATTGTCTCCTATTCCTTTCAATTTTTTTCTCGTGTCAACATAGAACAACAGGAGTGTTGTGTGATTTTTTTTGATTTTTTGGGGTTCGTTTGGACATTTTTATGCATTAACTAAGTTTTCAATGCATTTTATGTGCATAATTCAAATTTGAACTACATGCACATGCACCAGTGCATATAAATTGGTTGAAAAATCAAATCTGTGTCCTTGGGTGCATGCTTAGGTCCCATGCACTAAATGGGAATGAATTTCAAACACCGGGGCACCGTTGATTGCCGGCAAAACATTGAGATGCCTTGTTTTTAAATTCTAGTAAATCAAAACTCGTCTGAAATTCATGAAACTTGGCACGCTATCATGGAGCGGCATCAACATGCCGTGGTACAAATTTTGTCCCATTTGGGGCAGGTTTGGGTATATGCTTCTCATAAACCGGAGCTTCTCACAACAAGCATGATGGATTTCGGTAGGGAACGTCCCACCTTTGGGGACGAAACGATATTCATTGCCTCTTATTGCTTTCAAATTTTTTTCTCGTGTCAACATAGAACAACAGGAGTGTTGTGTGATTTTTTTTCGATTTTTCGGGGTTCGTTTGGACATTTTTATGCATTAACTGAGTTTTCAGTGCATTTTATGTGCATAATTCAAATTTGAACTACATGCACATGCTCCAATGCATAAAAATTGGTCGAAAAATCAAATCTATGTCCTTGGGTGCATGTTTAGGTCTCATGCAAGAAATGGGAATGAATTTCAAACACCGGGGCACCGTTGATTGCCGGCAAAACATTGAGATGCTTGGTTTTTAAATTCTAGTAAATCCAAAACTCGTCTGAAATTCATGAAACTTGGCATGCTATCACGGAGCGGCATCAACATGCCGTGGTACAAATTTTGTCCCATTTGGTGTATGCTTCTCACAAACTGGAGCTTCTCACAACAAGCATGATGGTTTTTGGTAGGGAATGTCACACCTTTGGGGACGAAACGATATCCATTGCCTCTTATTGCTTTCAAATGTTTTTCTCGTGTCAACATAGAACAACAGGAGTGTTGTGTGATTTTCTGTGATTTTTCGGGGTTCGTTTGGACATTTTTATGCATTAACTGAGTTTTCAATGCATTTTATGTGCATAATTCAAATTGGAACTATACGCACATGCTCCAATGCATATAAATTGGTTGAAAAATCAATCTGTGTCCTTGGGTGCATGCTTAGGGCCCATGCAAGAAATGGGAATGAATTTCAAACACCGGGGCACCGTTGATTGCCGGCAAAACATTGAGATGCCTCGTTTTTAAATTATAGTAAATCCAAAACTCGTCTTAAATTCATGAAACTTGGCATGCTATCATGGAGAGGCATCAACATGCCGTGGTACAAATTGAGTCCCATTTGGGGCAGGTTTGGGTATATCCTTCTCAGAAACCGGAGCTTTTCACAACAAGCATGATGGTTTTTGGTAGGGAACGTCCCACCTTTGGGGACTAAACGATATCCATTGCCTCTTATTGCTTTCAAATTTTTTGCTCGTGTCAACATAGAACAACAAAAGTGTTGTGTGATATTTTGTGATTTTTTGGGTTCGTTTGGACTTTTTTATGCATTAACTAAGTTTTCAATGCATTGTATGTGCATAATTCAAATTTGAACTACATGCACATGCTCCAGTGCATATAAATTGGTTGAAAAATCAAATCTGTGTCCTTGGGTGCATGCTTAGGTCCTATCCAATAAATGGGAATGAATTTCAAACACCGGGGCACCGTTGATTGCCGGCAAAACATTGAGATGCCTTGTTTTTAAATTATAGTAAATCCAAAACTCGTCTTAAATTCATGAAACTTGGCATGCTATCATGGAGAGGCATCAACATGCCGTGGTACAAATTGAGTCCCATTTGGGGCAGGTTTGGGTATATGCTTCTCACAAACCGGAGCTGCTCACAACAAGCATGATGGTTATCGGTAGGGAACGTCCCACCTTTGGGGACGAAACGACATCCATTGCCTCTTATTGCTTTCAAATTTTTTCCTTGTGTAAACATAGAACAACAAGAGTGTTGTGTGATTTTTTGTGATTTTTTGGAGTTCGTTTGGACATTTTTATGCATTAACTGAGTTTTCAATGCATTTTCTATGCATAATTCAAATTTCATTTACATGCACATGCTCGAGTGAATATAAATTGGTTGAAAAATCAAATCTGTGACCTTGGGTGCATGCTTACGTCCCATGGAATAAATGGGAATGAATTTCAAACTCCGAGGCACCATTAATTGTTGGCAAAACATTGAGATGCCTTGTTTTTAAATTCTAGTAAATCCAAAACTCGTCTGAAATTCATGAAACTTGGCATGCTATCATGGAGCGGCATCAACATGCCGTGGTACAAATTGAGTCCCATTTGGGGCAGGTTTGGGTATATGCTTCTCACAAACCGGAGCTTCTCACAACAAGCATGATGGTGTTCGGTAGGGAACGTCCCACCTTTTGGGACGAAACGATATCCATTGCCTGTTATTGCTTTCAAATTTTTTTCTTGTGTCAACATAGAACAACAAGAGTGTTGTGTGATTTTTTGTGATTTTTGGGGTTCGTTTGGACATTTTTATGCATTAACTGAGTTTTGAATGCATTTTATATGCATAATTCAAATTTGATTTACATGCACATGCTCCAGTGAATATAAATTGGTTGAAAAATCAAATCTGTGTCCTTGGGTGCATGCTTACATCCCATGGACTAAATGGGAATGAATTTCAAACACCGAGGCACCATTGATTGCCGGCAAAACATTGAGATGCCTTGTTTTTAAATTCTAGTAAATCCAAAACTCGTCTGAAATTCATGAAACTTGGCATGCTATCATGGATCGGCATCAACATGTCGTGGTACAAATTTTGTCCCATTTGGGGCAGGTTTGGGTATATGCTTCTCACAAACCGGAGCTTCTCACAACAAGCATGATGGTTTTCGGCAGGGAACGTCCCACCTTTGGGGACGAAACGATATCCATTGCCTCTTATTGCTTTCAATTTTTTTTCTTGTGTCAACATAGAACAACAAGAGTGTTGTGTGATTTTTTGTGATCTTTTGGGGTTCGTTTGGACATTTTTATGCATTAACTGAGTTTTCAATGCATTTTACGTGCATAATTCAAATCTGAACTACATGCACATGCTCCAGTGCATATAAATTGGTTGACAAATCAAATCTGTGTCATTGGGGGCATGCCTAGGTCCCATGCAATAAATGGGAATGAATTTGAAATACCGGGGCACCGTTGATTGCCGGCAAAACATTGAAAAGCTTTGTTTTTAAATTCTAGTAAATCCAAAACTCGTCTGAAATTCATGAAGCTTGGCATGCTATAATGGAGCGGCATCAACATGTCGTGGTACAAATTTTGTCCCATTTGGGGCAGGTTTGGGTATATGCTTCTCACAAACCGGAGCTTCTCACAACAAGCATGATGGTTTTCGGTAGGGAACGTCCCACCTTTGGGGACGAAACGATATCCATTGCCTCTTATTGCTTTCAATTTTTTTTCTCGTGTCAACATAGAACAACAGCAGTGTTGTGTGATTTTTCGGGGTTCGTTTGGACATTTTTATGCATTAACTGAGTTTTCAATGCATTTTATATGCATAATTCAAACATTAATTACATGCACACGCTCCAATGAATATAAATTGGCTGAAAGATCTAATTTGTGTCCTTGGGTGCATGCTTACGTCCCATGCAATAAATGGGAATGAATTTCAAACACCGAGGCACCATTGATTGCTGGCAAAACATTGAGATGCCTTGTTTTTAAATTCTTGTAAATCCAAAAGTCGTCTGAAATTCATGAAACTTGGCATGCTATCATGGATCGGCATCAACATGTCGTGGTACAAATTTTGTCCCATTTGGGGCAGGTTTGGGTATATGCTTCTCACAAACCGGAGCTTCTCACAACAAGCATGATGGTTTTCGGCAGGGAACGTCCCACCTTTGGGGACGAAACGATATCCATTGCCTCTTATTGCTTTCAATTTTTTTTCTTGTGTCAACATAGAACAACAAGAGTGTTGTGTGATTTTTTGTGATCTTTTGGGGTTCGTTTGGACATTTTTATGCATTAACTGAGTTTTCAATGCATTTTACGTGCATAATTCAAATCTGAACTACATGCACATGCTCCAGTGCATATAAATTGGTTGACAAATCAAATCTGTGTCATTGGGTGCATGCCTAGGTCCCATGCAATAAATGGGAATGAATTTGAAATACCGGGGCACCGTTGATTGCCGGCAAAACATTGAAAAGCTTTGTTTTTAAATTCTAGTAAATCCAAAACTCGTCTGAAATTCATGAAGCTTGGCATGCTATAATGGAGCGGCATCAACATGTCGTGGTACAAATTTTGTCCCATTTGGGGCAGGTTTGGGTATATGCTTCTCACAAACCGGAGCTTCTCACAACAAGCATGATGGTTTTCGGTAGGGAACGTCCCACCTTTGGGGACGAAACGATATCCATTGCCTCTTATTGCTTTCAATTTTTTTTCTCGTGTCAACATAGAACAACAGCAGTGTTGTGTGATTTTTCGGGGTTCGTTTGGACATTTTTATGCATTAACTGAGTTTTCAATGCATTTTATATGCATAATTCAAACATTAATTACATGCACACGCTCCAATGAATATAAATTGGCTGAAAGATCTAATTTGTGTCCTTGGGTGCATGCTTACGTCCCATGCAATAAATGGGAATGAATTTCAAACACCGAGGCACCATTGATTGCTGGCAAAACATTGAGATGCCTTGTTTTTAAATTCTTGTAAATCCAAAAGTCGTCTGAAATTCATGAAACTTGGCATGCTATCATGGAGCGGCATCAACCTGTCGTGGTACAAATTTTGTCCCATTTGGGGCAGGTTTGGGTATATGCTTCTCACAAACCGGAGCTTCTCACAACAACCATGATGGTTTTCGGCAGGGAACGTCCCACCTTTGGGGACGAAACGATATCCATTGTCTCTTATTGCTTTCAATTTTTTTCTCGTGTCAACATAGAACAACAGGAGTGTTGTGTGATTTTCTGTGATTTTTCAGGGTTCGTTTGGACATTTTTATGCATTAACTGAGTTTTCAATGCATTTTGTGTGCATAATTCAAATTTGAACTACATGCACATGCTCCAGTGCATATAAATTGGTTGAAAAATCAAATCTGTGTCCTTGGGTGCATGCTTAGGTCCCATGCAATAAATGAGAATGAATTTCAAACACCGGGGCACCGTTGATTGCCGGCAAAACATTGAGATGCCTTGTTTTTAAATTCTAGTAAATCCAAAACTCGTCTGAAATTCATGAAACTTGGCACGCTATCATGGAGAGGCATCAACATGCCGTGGTACAAATTGAGTCCCATTCGGGGCAGGTTTGGGTATATGCTTCTCACAAACCGGAGCTTCTCACAACAAGCATGATGGTTTTTGGTAGGGAACGTCCCACCTTTGAGGACGAAATGATATACATTGCCTCTTATTGCTTTCAAATTTTTTTCTCGTGTCAACATAGAACAACAGGAGTGTTGTGTGATTTTTTGTGATTTTTTTGGGTTCGTTTGGACATTTTTATGCATTAACTGAGTTTTCAATGCATTTTATGTGCATAATTCAAATATTAATTACATGCACATGCTCCAATGAATATAAATTGGTTGAAAAATCAAATTTGTGTCCTTGGGTGCATGCTTACGTCCCATGCAATAAATGGGAATGAATTTCAAACACCGGGGCACCGTTGATTGCCGGCAAAACATTGAGAAGCCTTGTTATTAAATTCTTGTAAATCCAAAACTCGTCTGAAATTCATGAAACTTGGCTTGCTATCATGGAGCGGCATCAACATGTCGTGGTACAAATTTTGTCCCATTTGGGGCAGGTTTGGGTATATGCTTGTCACAAACCGGAGCTTCTCACAACAACCATGATGGTTTTCGGCAGGGAACATCCCACCTTTGGGGACGAAACGATATCCATTGTCTCCTATTCCTTTCAATTTTTTTCTCGTGTCAACATAGAACAACAGGAGTGTTGTGTGATTTTTTGTGATTTTTTGGGGTTTGTTTGGACATTTTTATGCATTAACTAAGTTTTCAATGCATTTTATGTGCATAATTCAAATTTGAACTACATGCACATGCACCAGTGCATATAAATTGGTTGAAAAATCAAATCTGTGTCCTTGGGTGCATGCTTAGGTCCCATGCACTAAATGGGAATGAATTTCAAACACCGGGGCACCGGGGATTGCCGGCAAAACATTGAGATGCCTTGTTTTTAAATTCTAGTAAATCAAAACTCGTCTGAAATTCATGAAACTTGGCACGCTATCATGGAGCGGCATCAACATGCCGTGGTACAAATTTTGTCCCATTTGGGGCAGGTTTGGGTATATGCTTCTCATAAACCGGAGCTTCTCACAACAAGCATGATGGATTTCGGTAGGGAACGTCCCACCTTTGGGGACGAAACGATATTCATTGCCACTTATTGCTTTCAAATTTTTTTCTCGTGTCAACATAGAACAACAGGAGTGTTGTGTGATTTTTTTTCGATTTTTCGGGGTTCGTTTGGACATTTTTATGCATTAACTGAGTTTTCAGTGCATTTTATGTGCATAATTCAAATTTGAACTACATGCACATGCTCCAATGCATAAAAATTGGTCGAAAAATCAAATCTATGTCCTTGGGTGCATGTTTAGGTCCCATGCAAGAAATGGGAATGAATTTCAAACACCGGGGCACCGTTGATTGCCGGCAAAACATTGAGATGCTTGGTTTTTAAATTCTAGTAAATCCAAAACTCGTCTGAAATTCATGAAACTTGGCATGCTATCACGGAGCGGCATCAACATGCCGTGGTACAAATTTTGTCCCATTTGGTGTATGCTTCTCACAAACTGGAGCTTCTCACAACAAGCATGATGGTTTTTGGTAGGGAATGTCACACCTTTGGGGACGAAACGATATCCATTGCCTCTTATTGCTTTCAAATTTTTTTCTCGTGTCAACATAGAACAACAGGAGTGTTGTGTGATTTTTTGTGATTTTTCAGGGTTCGTTTGGACATTTTTATGCATTAGCTGAGTTTTCAATGCATTTTATGTGCATAATTCAAATTTGAATTACATGCACATACTCGAGTGCATATAAATTCGTTGAAAAATCAAATATGTGTCCTTGGGTGCATGCTTAGGTCCCATGCAATAAATGGGAATGAATTTCAAACACCGGGGCACCGTTGATTGCCAGCAAAACATTGAGATTCCTGGTTTTTAAATTCTAGTAAATCCAAAACTCGTCTGAAATTCATGAAACTTCGCATGCTATCATGGAGCGGCATCAACATGCCGTGGTACAAATTTTATCCCATTTGGGGCAAGTTTGGGTATATGCTTCTCACAAACCGGAGCTTCCCACAACAAGCATGATGGTTTTCGGCAGGGAATGTCCCACCTTTGGGGACGTAATGATATCCATTGCCTCTTATTGCTTTCAAATTTTTTTCTCGTGTAAACATAGAACAACAGGAGTGTTGTGTGAGTTTTTGTGATTTTTCGGGGTTCGTTTGGACTTTTTTATGCATTAATTGAGTTTTCAATGCATTTAATGCGCATAATTTCAATTTGAACTACATGCACATGCTCCAGTGCATATAAATTGGTTGAAAAATCAAATCTATGTCCTTGGGTGCATGCTTAGCTCCCATGCGATAAATGGGAATGAGTTTCGGGGCACCGTTGATTGCCGGCAAAACATTGAGATGCCTTGTTTTTAAATTCTAGTAATCCAAAACTCGTCTGAAATTCATGAAACTTGGCATTCTATCATGGAGTGGCATCAACATGTCGTGGTATAAATTTTGTCCCATTTGGGGCAGGTTTGGGTATATGCTTCTCACAAACCGGAGCTTGTCACAACAAGCATGATGGTTTTCGGTAGGGAGCGTCCCGCCTTTGGGGACGAAACGATATCCATTGCCTCTTATTGCTTTCAATTTTTTTTCTCATGTCAACATCGAACAACAGGAGGGTTGTGTGATTTTTTGTGATTTTTCGGAGTTCGTTTGGACACTTTTATGCATTAACAGAGTTTTCAATGCATTTTATGTGCATAATACAAATTTGAACTACATGCACATGCTCGAGTGCATATAAATTGGTTGAACAATCAAATATGTGTCCTTGGGTGCATGCTTAGGTCCCATGCAAGAAATGGAATGAATTTCAAACACTGGGGCATCGTTGATTGCCAGCAAAACATTGAGATGCCTGGTTTTTAATTTCTAGTAAATCCAAAACTCGTCTGAAATTCATGAAACTTGGCATGCTATCATGGAGCGGCATCAACATGCCGTGGTACAAATTTTGTACCATTTGGGGGCAAGTTTGGGTATATGCTTCTCACAAACCGGAGCTTCTCACAACAAGCATGATGGTTTTCAGTAGGGAACGTCCAACCTTTGTGGACAAAATGATATCCATTGCCACCTATTGCTTTCAAATTTTTTTCTCGTGTCAACATAGAACGACAGGAGTGTTGTGTGATTTTTGGTGATTTTTCGGGGTTTGTTTGGACATTTATATGCATTAACTGAGTTTTCAATGCATTTTTATGTGCATAATTCAAATTTGAACTACATGCACATGCTCCAGTGCATATAAATTGGTTGAAAAATCAAATCTATGTCCTTGGGTGCATGCTTAGGTCCCATGCAATAAATGGGAATGAATTTCGGGGCATCGTTGATTGTTGGCAAAACATTAAGATGCCTTGTTTTTAAATTCTAGTAAATCCAAAACTGTCTGAAACTCATGAAACTTGGCATGCTATCATGGAGCGGCATCAACATGTCGTGGTATAAATTTTGTCCCATTTGGGGCAGGTTTGGGTATATGCTTCTCACAAACTGGAGCTTCTCACAACAAGCATGATGGTTTTTGGTAGGGAATGTCACACCTTTGGGGACGAAACGATATCCATTGCCTCTTATTGCTTTCAAATTTTTTTCTCGTGTCAACATAGAACAACTGGAGTGTTGTGTGATTTTTTGTGATTTTTCGGGGTTCGTCTGGACATTTTTATGCATTAACTGAGTTTTCAATGCATTTTATGTGCATAACTCAAATTTGAACTACATGCACATGCTCAAGTGCATATAAATTGGTTGAAAAATCGAATCTGTGTCCTTGGGTGCATGATTAGGTCCCATGAAAGAAATGGAAATTAATTTCAAACACCGGGGCACCGTTGATTGCTGGCAAAACATTGAGATGCATGGTTTTTAAATTCTAGTAAATCGAAAACTCGTCTGAAATTCATGAAACTTGGCATGCTATCATGGAGCGGCATCAACATGCCATGGCACAAATTTTGTCCCATTTGGGGCAAGTTTGGGTATATGCTTCTCACAAACCGGAGCTTCTCACAACAAGCATGATGGTTTTCGGTAGGGAACGTCCCACCTTTGGCGACGAAACGATATCCATTGCCTCTTATTGCTTTCAATTTTTTTTCTCGTGTCAACATAGAACAACAGGAGTGTCGTGTGATTTTTTGTGATTTTCGGGGTTCGTTTGGACATTTTTATGCATTAACTGAGTTTTCAATGCATTTTATGTGCATAATTCAAATTTGAACTACATGCACACGCTCCAGTGCATATAAATTGGTTGAAAAATCAAATCTGTGTCCTTGGGTGCATGCTTAGGTCCCATGCAAGAAATGGGAATGAATTTCAAACACCGGGGCACCGTTGATTGCCGGCAAAACATTGAGATGCCTGGTTTTTAAATTCTAGTAAATCCAAAACTCGTCTGAAATTCAGGAAACTTGGTATGCTATCATGGAGCGGCATCAACATGCCGTGGTACAAATTTTGTCCCATTTGGGGCATGTTTGGGTATATGCTTCTCACAAATCGGAGCTTCTCGCCACAAGCATGACGGTCTTCGGTAGGCAACGTCCCACCTTTGGGAACGAAACGATATCCATTGCCTCTTATTGCTTTCAAATTTTTTTCTTGTGTTAACATAGAACAATAGCAGTGTTGTGTGATTTTTTGCGATTTTTCGGGTTTCGTTTGGACATTTTTATGCATTAACTGAGTTTTCAATGCATTTTATGTGCATAATTCAAATTTGAACTACATGCACATGGTCCAGTGCATATAAATTGGTTGAAATTCAAATATGTGTCCTTGGGTGCATGCTTAGGTCCCATGCAAGAAATGGGAATGAATTTCAAACACCGGGGCACCGTTGGTTGCCGGCAAAACATTGAGATGCCTGGTTTTTAAATTCTAGTAAATCCAAAACTCGTCTGAAATTCAGGAAACTTGGTATGCTATCATGGAGCGGTATCAACATGCCGTGGTACAAATTTTGTCCCATTTGGGGTAGGTTTGGGTATATGCTTCTCACAAATCGGAGCTTCTCGCAACAAGCATGACGGTCTTCGGTAGGGAACGTCCCACCTTTGGGGACGAAACGATATCCATTGGCTCTTATTGCTTTCAATTTTTTTTCTTGTGTTAACATAGAACAATAGCAGTGTTGTGTGATTTTTTGCGATTTTTCGGGTTTCGTTTGGACATTTTTATGCATTAACTGAGTTTTCAATGCATTTTATGTGCATAATTCAAATTTGAACTACATGCACATGGTCCAGTGCATATAAATTGGCTGAAATTGAAATATGTGTCCTTGGGTGCATGCTTAGGTCCCATGCAATAAATGGGAATGAATTTCAAACACCAGGGCACCGTTGATTGCTGGCAAAACATTGAGATGCCTTGTTTTTAAATTCTAGTAAATCCAAAACTCGTCTGAAATTCATGAAACTTGGCATGCTATCATGGAGCGGCATCAACATGTGGTGGTACAAATTGAGTCCCATTTGGAGCAGGTTTGGGTATATGCTTCTCACAACCGGAGCTTCTCACAACAAGCATGATGGTTTTCGGAAGGGAACGTCCCACCTTTGGGGACGAAACGATATCCATTGCCTCTTATTGCTTTGAAATTTTCTTCTCGTGTCAACATAGAACAACAGGAGTGTTGTGTGATTTTTCGGGGTTCGTTTGGACATTTTTATGCATTAACTAAGTTTTCAATGCATTTTATATGCATAATTCAAATTTGAATTACATGCACATGCTCCAGAGAATATAAATTGGTTGAAAAATCAAATCTGTGTCCTTGGGTGCATGCTTACGTCCCATGCAATAAATGGGAATGAATTTCAAACACCGAGGCACCATTGATTGCCGGCAAAACATTGAGATGCCTTGTTTTTAAATTCTAGTAAATCCAAAACTCGTCCAAAAGTCATGAAACTTGGCACGCTATCATGGAGCGGCATCAACATGTCGTGGTACAAATTTTGTCCCATTTGGGGCAGGTTTGGGTATATGCTTCTCACAAACCGGAGCTTCTCACAACAAGCATGATGGTTTTCGGTAGGAAACGTCGCAACTTTGGGGACAAAACGATAACCATTGCCTCTTATTGCTTTCAATTTTTTTTTCTCGTGTCAACATAGAACAACAGGAGTGTTGTGTGATTTTCTGTGATTTTTGAGGGTTCGTTTGGACATTTTTATGCATTAACTGAGTTTTCAATGCATTTTATGTGCATAATTGAAATTTGAACTATATGCACATGCTCCAGTGGATATAAATTGGTTGAAAAATCAAATCTATGTCCTTGGGTGCATGCTTAGGTCCCATGCAAGAAATGGGAATGAATTTCAAACACCGGGGCACCGTTGATTGCCGGCAAAACATTGAGATGCCTCATTTTCAAATTCTAGTAAATCCAAAACTCATCTGAATTTCATGAAACTTGGCATGCTATCATGGAGAGGCATCAACGTGCCGTGGTACAAATTGAGTCCCATTTGGGGCAGGTTTGGGTATATGCTTCTCACAAACCGGAGCTTCACACAACAAGCATGATGGTTTTCGGTAGGGAACATGCCACCTTTGGGGACGAAACGATATCCATTGCCTCTCATTGGTTTCAAATTTTTTTCTCGTGTCAACATAGAACAACAAGAGTGTTGTGTGATGTTTTGTGATTATTTGGTGTTCGTTTGGACATTTTTATGCATTAACTGAGTTTTCAATGCATTTTATGTGCATAATTCAAATTTGAACTACATGCACATGCTGCAGTGCATATAAATTGGTTGAAACATCAAATCTGTGTCCTTGGGTGCATGCTTAGGTCCCATGCAATAAATGGGAATGAATTTGAAACACCGGGGCACCGTTGATTGCCGGCAAAACATTGAAATGGCTTGTTTTTAAATTCTAGTAAATCCAAAACTCGTCTGAAATTCATGAAACTTGGCATGCTATCATGGAGCGGCATCAACATGTCGTGGTACAAATTTTGTCCCATTTGGGGCAGGTTTGGGTATATGCTTCTCACAAACCGGAGCTTCTCACAACAAGCATGATGTTTTTCGGTAGGGAACGTCCCACCTTTGGGGACGAAACGATATCCATTGCCTCTTATTGCTTTCAAATTTTTTTCTCGTGTCAACATGGAACAACAGGAGTGTTGTGTGATTTTTTTTTGACTTTTCAGGGTTCGTTTGGACATTTTTATGCATTAACTGAGTTTTCAATGCATTTTCTATGCATAATTCAAATTTGAACTACATACACATGCTCCAGTGCATATAATTTGGTTGAAAAATCAAATCTGTATCCTTGGGTGCATGCTTAGGTCTCATGCAAGAAATGGGAATGTATTTCAAACACCGGGGCACCATTGATTGCCGGCAAAACATTGAGATGCCTCGTTTTTAAATTCTAGTAAATCGAAACTCGTCTGGAATCATGAAACTTGGCATGCTATCATGGAGCGGCATCAACATGTCGTGGTATAAATTTTGTCCCATTTGGGGGAAGTTTTGGTATATGCTTCTCACAAACCGGAGCTTCTCACAACAAGCATGATGGTTTTCGGTAGGGAATGTCCCACCTTTCGGGACGAAACTATATCCATTGCCTCTTATTACTTTCAATGTTTTTTCTCGTGTCACCATAGAACAACAGGAGTGTTGTGTGATTTTTTGTGATTTTTCGGGGTTCGTTTGGACATTTTTATGCAGTAACTGAGTTTTCAATGCATTTTATGTGCATAATTGAAATTTGAACTACATGCACATGCTCCAGTGCATATAAATTGGTTGAAAAATCAAATATGTGTCCTTGGGTGCATGCTTAGGTCCCATGCAATAAATTGGAATGAATTTCAAACACCGGGGAACCGTTGATTGCCGGCAAAACATTGGGATGCCTCATTTTTAAATTCTAGTAAATCCAAAACTCGTCTGAAATTCATGAAACTTGGCATGCTATCATGGAGCGGAATAAACATGCCGTGGTACAAATTGTGTCTCATTTGGGGCAGGTTTGGCTATATGCTTCTCACAAACCGGAGCTTCTCACAACAAGCATGATGGTTTTCGGTAGGGAACGTCCCACCTTTGGGGACGAAAGGATATCCATTGCCTCTTATTGCTTTCAATTTTTTTTCTCGGGTCAACATAGAACAACAGGAGTTTTGTGTGATTTTTTTTCGATTTTTCGGGGTTCGTTTGGACATTTTTATGCATTAACTGAGTTTTCAATGCATTTTCTATGCATAATTCAAATTTGAACTACATACACATGCTCCAGTGCATATAATTTGGTTGAAAAATCAAATCTGTATCCTTGGGTGCATGCTTAGGTCTCATGCAAGAAATGGGAATGAATTTCAAACACCGGGGCACCGTTGATTGCCGGCAAAACAATGAGATGCCTGGTTTTTAAATTCTAGTAAACCCAAAACTCGTCTGAAATCATGAAACTTGGCATGCTATCATGGAGCGGCATCAACATGTCGTGGTATAAATTTTGTCCCATTTGGGGCAAGTTTGGGTATATGCTTCTCACAAACCGGAGCTTCTCACAACAAGCATGATGGTTTTCGGTAGGGAACGTCCTACCTTTCGGGACGAAACGATATCCATTGCCTCTTATTACTTTCAATTTTTTTCTCGTGTCAACATAGAACAACAGGTGTGTTGTGTTATTTTTTGTGATTTTTCGGGGTTCGTTTGGACATTTTTATGCATTAACTGAGTTTTCAATTCATTTTATGTGCATAATTCAAATTTGAACTACATGCACATGCTCCAGTGCATATAAATTGGTTGAAAAATTAAATCTGTGTCCTTGGGTGCATGCTTAGGTCCTATGCAATAAATGGGGATGAATTTCGAACACCGGGGCACCGTTGGTTTCCGCCAAAACATTGGGATGCCTCATTTTTAAATTCTAGTAAATGCAAAACTCGTCTGAAAGTCATGAAACTTGAGATGCTATCATGGAGCGCTATCAACATGCCGTGGTACAAATTGTGTCCCATTTGGGGCAGGTTTGGGTATATGCTTCTCACAAACTGGAGCTTCTCACAACAAGCATGATGGTTTTCCCTAGGGAACGTCCCTCCTTTCGGGACGAAAGGATATCCATTGCCTCTTATTGCTTTCAATTTTTTTTCTCGTGTCAACATAGAACAACAGGAGTGTTGTGTGATTTTTTATGATTTTTCCAGGTTCGTTTGGACATTTTTATGCATTAACTGAGTTTTCAATGCATTTTATGTGCATAATTCAAATTTCAACTACATGCACATGCTCCAGTGCATATAAATTGGTTGAAAAATCAAATCTGTGTCCTTGGGTGCATGCTTAGGACCCATGCAATAAATGAGAATGAATTTCAAACACCGGGGCACCGTTGATTGCCGGCAAAACATTGAGATGCCTCGTTTTTAAATTATCGTAAATCCAAAACTCGTCTGAAATTCATGAAACTTGTCATGCTATCATGGAGTGGCATCAACATGTCGTGGTACAAATTTTGTCCCATTTGGGGCAGGTTTGGGTATATGCTTCTCACAAACCGGAGCTTCTCACGACAAGCATGATGGTTTTCGGTAGGGAATGTCCCACCTTTGGGGACGAAACGATATCCATTGCCTCTTATTACTTTCAGTTTTTTTTCTCATGTCAACATAGAACAACAGGAGTGTTGTGTGATTTTTCGGGGTTCGTTTGGACATTTTTATGCATTAACTGAGTTTTCAATGCATTTTATGTGCATAATTCAAATTTGAACTACATGCACATGCTCTAGTGCATATAAATTGGTTGAAAAATCATATCTGTGTCCTTGGGTGCATGCTTAGGTCCCATGCAATAAATGGGAATGAATTTCAAACACCGGGGCACCATTGATTGCCAGCAAAACATTGAGATGCCTGGTTTTTAAATTCTAGCAAATCCAAAACTCGTCTGAAATTCATGAAACTTGGCACGCTATCATGGAGCGGCATCAACATGCCGTGGTACAAATTGTGTCCCATTTGGGGCAGGTTTGGGTATATGCTTCTCACAAACTGGAGCTTCTCACAACAAGCATGATGGTTTTCCCTAGGGAACGTCCCTCCTTTCGGGACGAAAGGATATCCATTGCCTCTTATTGCTTTCAATTTTTTTCTCGTGTCAACATCGAACAACAGGAGTGTCGTGTGATTTTTTGTGATTTTTCAGGATTCATTTGGACATTTTTATGCATTAACTGAGTTTTCACTGCATTTTATGTGCATAATTAAAATTTGAACTACATGCACATGCTCCAGTGCATATAAATTGGTTGAAAAAACCAAATTTATGTCCTTGGGTGCATGCTTAAGTCCCATGAAATAAATGGGAATGAATTTCAAACACCGGGGTACCGTTGATTGCAAGCAAAACATTGAGATGCCTGATTTTTCAATTCTAGTAAATCCAAAACTTATCTGAAATTCATGAAACTTGGCATTCTATCATGCAGTGGCATCAACATGTCGTGGTAAAAATTTTCTCCCATTTGGGGCAGGTTTGGGTATATGCTTCTCACAAACCGGAGCTTCTCACAACAAGCATGATGGTTTTCGGTAGGGAACGTCCCACCTTTGGGGACGAAACAATATCCATTCCCTCTTATTGCTTTCAAATTTTTTCCTCGTGTCAACATAGAACAACAGGAGTGTTGTGTGATTTTTTGTGATTTTTCGAGGTTCGTTTGGACATTTTTAGGCATTGACTGAGTTTTCAATAAATTTTATGTGCATATTTCAAATGTGAACTACATGCACATGCTCCAGTGCATATAAATTGGTTGAAAAAACAAATCTGTGTCCTTGGGTGCATGCTTAGGTCCCATGCAATAAATGGGAATGAATTTCAAACACCGGGGCACCGTTGATTGCCGGCAAAACATTGAGATGCCTTGTTTTTAAATTCTAGTAAATCCAAAACTCGTCTAAAATTCATGAAACTATGCACGCTATCATGGAGTGGCATCAACATTTTGTGGTACAAATTTTGTCCCATTTGGGGCAGGTTTGGGTATATGCTTCTCACAAACCGGAGCTTCTCACAACAAGCATGATGGTTTTCGGTAGGGAACGTCCCACCTTTGGGGATGAAACGATATCCATTGCATGTTGTTGCTTTTAAAAAAAATCTCGTGTCAACATAGAACAACAGGAGTGTTGTGTGATTTTTTGTGATTTTTGGGGTTCGTTTGGACATTTTTATGCATTAACTGAGTTTTCAACGCATTTTATGTGCATAATTCAAATTTGAACTACATGCACATGCTCCAGTGCATATAAGTTGGTTGAAAAATCGAATATGTGTCCTTGGGTGCATGCTTAGGTCCCATGCAATAAATGGGAATGAATTTCAAACACCGGGGCACCGTTGATTGCCGGCAAAACATTGAGATGCCTTGTTTTTAAATTCTAGTAAATCCAAAACTCGTCTAAAATTCATGAAACTTTGCATGCTATCATGGAGCGGCATCAACATGTCGTGGTATAAATTTATTCCCATTTGGGGCAGGTTTGGGTATATGCTTCTCACAAACTGGAGCTTCTGACAACGAGCATGATGGTTTTCGGTAGAGAACGTCCCACCTTTGGGGACGAAACGATATCCATTGCCTCTTATTGCTTTCAAATTTTTTCTCTCGTGTCAACATAGAACAACAGGAGTGTTGTGTGATTTTTTCTGCTTTTTCGGGGTTCGTTTGGACATTTTTATGCATTAACTGAGTTTTCAATGCATTTTATGTGCATAATTAAAATTTCAACCACATGCACATGCTCGAGTGCATATAAATTGGTTGAAAAATCAAATATGTGTCCTTGGGTGCATGCTTAGGTCCCATGCAAGAAATGGGAATGAATTTCAAACACCGGGGCACCGTTCATTGCCGGCAAAACATTGAGATGCCTGGTTTTTAAATTCTAGTAAATCCAAAACTCGTCTGAAATTCATGAAACTTGGCATGCTATCATGGAGCGCCATCAACATGCCGTGGTACTAATTTTGTCCCATTTGGGGAAAGTTTAGGTATATGCTTCTCACAAACCGGAGCTTCTCACAACAAGCATGATGGTTTTCGGTAGGGAACGTCCCACCTTTGGGGACGAAACGATATCCATTGCCTCTTATAGCTTTCAATTTTTTTTTCTCGTGTCAACATAGAACAACTGGAGTGTTGTGTGATTTTTTGTGATTTTTCGGGGTTCGTTTGGACATTTTTATCCATTAACTGAGTATTCAATGCATTTTATGTGCATAATTCAAATTTGAACTACATGCACATGCTCGAGTGCATATAAATTGGTTGAAAAATCAAATATGTGTCCTTGGGTGCATGCTCAGGTCCCATGCAATAAATGGGAATGAATTTCAAACACCGGGGCACCGTCGATTGCCGGCAAAACATTGAGATGCCTTGCTTTTAAATTCTAGTAAATCCAAAACTCGTCTAAAATTCATGAAACTTTGCATGCTATCATGGAGCGGCATCAACATGCCGTGGTATAAATTTATTCCCATTTGGGGCAGGTTTGGGTATATGCTTCTCACAAACTGGAGCTTCTGACAACGAGCATGATGGTTTTCGGTAGCGAACGTCCCACCTTTGGGGAAAAACGATATCCATTGCCTCTCATTGCTTCTCGTGTCAACATAGAACAACAGGAGTGTCGTGTGATTTTTTGTGATTTTTCAGGATTCCTTTGGACATTTTTATGCATTAACTGAGTTTTCACTGCATTTTATGTGCATAATTAAAATTTGAACTACATGCACATGCTCCAGTGCATATAAATTGGTTGAAAAATCGAATCTATGTCCTTGGGTGCATGCTTAGGTCCAATGAAATAAATGGGAATGAATTTCAAACACCGGGGTACCGTTGATTGCAAGCAAAACATTGAGATGCCTGATTTTTCAATTCTAGTAAATCCAAAACTTATCTGAAATTCATGAAACTTGGCATTCTATCATGGAGTGGCATCAACATGTCGTGGTACAAATTTTCTCCCATTTGGGGCAGGTTTGGGTATATGCTTCTCACAAACCGAAGCTTCTCACAGCAAGCATGATGGTTTTCGGTAGGGAACGTCCCACCTTTGGTGACGAAACGATATCCA
The DNA here is from genome assembly GCF_018294505.1 of Triticum aestivum. Lineage (NCBI taxonomy): Eukaryota > Viridiplantae > Streptophyta > Magnoliopsida > Poales > Poaceae > Triticum > Triticum aestivum. Next base: position 538,001,302 of record NC_057799.1, read on the forward strand.
TTGCCTCCTATTGCTTTAAATTTTTCTCTGGTGTTAACATAGAACAACACGAGTGTTGTGCGATTTTTTCTGATTTTTCGGGGTTCGTTTGGACATTTTTATGCATTAACTGAGTTTTCAATGCATTTTATGTGCATAATTCAAATTGCAACTACATGCACATGCTCGAGTGCATATAAATTGGTTGAAAAATCAAATATGTGTCCTTGGGTGCATGCTTAGGTCCCATGAAGGAAATGGGAATGAATTTCAAACAACGGGGCACCGTTCATTGCCGGCAAAACATTGAGATGCCTGGTTTTTAAATTCTAGTAAATCCAAAACTCGTCTGAAATTCATGAAACTTGGCATGCTATCATGGAGCGGCATCAACATGCCGTGGTACAAATTTTGTCCCATTTGGGGAAAGTTTGGGTATATGCTTCTCACAAACCGGAGCTTCTCACAACAAGCATGATGGTTTTCGGTAGGGAACGTCCCACCTTTGGGGACGAAACGATATCCATTGCCTCTTATTGCTTTCAATTTTTTTTCTCGTGTCAATATAGAACAACAGGAGTGTTGTGTGATTTTTCGGGGTTCATTTGGACATTTTTATGCATTAACTGAGTATTCACTACATTTTATGTGCATAATTCAAATTTGAACTACATGCACATGCTCGAGTGCATATAAATTGGTTGAAAAATTAAATCTGTGTCCTTGGGTGCATGCTTAGGTCCCATGCAATAAATGGGAATGAATTTCAAACACCGGGGCACCGTTGATTGCTGGCAAAACATTGAGATGCCTTGTTTTTAAATTCTAGTAAATCCAAAACTTGTCTAAAATTCATGAAACTTTGCATGCTATCATGGAGCGACATCAACATGTTGTGGTACAAATTTTGTCCCATTTGGGGCAGGTTTGGGTATATGCTTCTCACAAACCGGAGCTTCTCACAACAAGCATGATGGTTTTCGGTAGGGAACGTCCCACCTTTGGGGATGAAACGATATCCATTGCCTCTTATTGCTTTCAAATTTTTTTCTCGTGTCAACATAGAAGAACTGGAGTGTTGTGTGATTTTTTGTGATTTTTCGGGGTTCGTTTGGACATTTTTATCCATTAACTCAGTATTCAATGCATTTTATGTGCATAATTCAAATTTCAACTACATGCACATGCTCGAGTGTATATAAATTGGTTGAAAAATCAAATCTGTGTCCTTGGGTGCATGCTTAGGTCCCATGCAATAAATGGGAATGAATTTCAAACACCAGGGCACCGTTGATTGCCGGCAAAACATTGAGATGCCTTGTTTTTAAATTCTAGTAAATCCAAAACTCGTCTAAAATTCATGAAACTTTGCATGCTATCATGGAGCGGCATCAACATGTCGTGGTACAAATTTGTCCCATTTGGGGCAGGTTTGGGTATATGCTTCTCACAAACCGGAGCTTCTCACAACAAGCATGATGGTTTTCGTTAGAGAACGTCCCACCTTTGGGGACGAAACTATATCCATTGCCTCTTGTTGCTTTAAAAAAATCTCGTGTCAACATAGAACAACAGGAGTGTTGTGTGAATTTTTGTGATTTTTCAGGGTTCGTTTGGACATTTTTATGCATTAACTGAGTTTTCAATGCATTTTATGTGCATAATTCAAATTTGAACTACATGCACATGCTCCAGTGCATATAAATTGGTTGAAAAAATGAATCTATGTCCTTGGGTGCATGGTTTGGTCCCATGCAATAAATGGGAATGAATTTCAAACACCGGGGCACCGTTGATTGCCGGCAAAACATTGAGATGCCTTGTTTTTAAATTCTAGTAAATCCAAAACTCATCTAAATTTCATGAAACTTTGCATGCTATCATGGAGCGGCATCAACATGTCGTGGTACAAATTTTGTCCCATTTGGGGCAGGTTTGGGTATATGCTTCTCACAAACCGAAGCTTCTCGCAGCAAGCATGATGGTTTTCGGTAGGGAACGTCCCATCTTTGGTGACGAAACGATATCCATTGCCTCTTATTGATTTCAAATTTTTCTCTCGTTTCAACATAGAACAACACGAGTGTTATGCGATTTTTTCTGATTTTTCGGGGTTCGTTTGGACATTTTTATGCATTGACTGAGTTTTCAATGCATTTTATGTGCATAATTCAAATTTCAACTACATGCACATGCTCGAGTGCATATAAATTGGTTGAAAAATCAAATCTGTGTCCTTGGGTGCATGCTTAGGTACCATGCAATAAATGGGAATGAATTTCAAACACCGGGGCACCGTTGATTGCCGGCAAAACATTGAGATGCCTTGTTTTTATATTCTAGTAAATCCAAAACTCGTCTAAAATTCATGAAACTTTGCATGCTATCATGGAGCGGCATCAACATGTCGTGGTACAAATTTGTCCCATTTGGGGCAGGTTTGGGTATATGCTTCTCACAAACCGGAGCTTCTCACAACAAGCATGATGGTTTTCGTTAGAGAACGTCCCACCTTTGGGGACGAAACGATATCCATTGCCTCTTGTTGCTTTAAAAAAAATCTCGTGTCAACATAGAACAACAGGAGTGTTGTGTGAATTTTTGTGATTTTTCGGGGTTCGTTTGGACATTTTTATGCATTAACTGAGTTTTCAATGCATTTTATGTGCATAATTCAAATTTGAACTACATGCACATGCTCCAGTGCATATAAATTGGTTGAAAAATCGAATCTATGTCCTTGGGTGCATGCTTAGGTCCCATGCAATAAATTGGAATGAATTTCAAACACCGGGGCACCGTTGATTGCCGGCAAAACATTGAGATGCCTTATTTTGAAATTCTAGTAAATCCAAAACTCATCTAAATTTCATGAAACTTTGCATGCTATCATGGAGCGGCATCAACATGTCGTGGTACAAATTTTGTCCCATTTGGGGCAGGTTTGGGTATATGCTTCTCACAAACCGAAGCTTCTCACAGCAAGCATGATGGTTTTCGGTAGGGAACGTCCCAGCTGTGGTGACGAAACGATAGCCATTGCCTCTTATTGATTTCAAATTTTTCACTCGTGTCAACATAGAACAACACGAGTGTTGTGCGATTTTTTCTGATTTTTCGGGGTTTGTTTGGACATTTTTATGCATTGGCTGAGTTTTCAATGCATTTTATGTGCATAATTCAAATTTCAACTACATGCACATGCTCGAGTGCATATAAATTGGTTGAAAACTCAAATATGTGTCCTTGGGTGCATGCTTAGGTCCCATGCAAGAAATGGGAATGAATTTCAAACACCGGGGCACCGTTCATTGCCGGCAAAACATTGAGATGCCTGGTTTTTAAATTCTAGTAAATCCAAAACTCGTCTGAAATTCATGAAACTTGGCATGCTATCATGGAGCGGCATCAACATGCCGTGGTACAAATTTTGTCCCATTTGGGGAAAGTTTGGGTATATGCTTCTCACAAACCGAAGCTTCTCACAACAAGCATGATGGTTTTCGGTAGGGAACGTCCCACCTTTGGGGACGAAACGATATCCATTGCCTCTTATTGCTTTCAAATTTCTTTTCTCGTGTCAACATAGAACAACATGAGTGTTGTGTGATTTTTTGTGATTTTTCGGGGTTCGTTTGGACATTTTTATGCATTAACTGAGTATTCACTGCATTTTATGTGCATAATTCAAATTTGAACTACATACACATGCTCGAGTGCATATAAATTGGTTGAAAAATCAAATCTGTGTCCTTGGGTGCATGCTTAGGTACCATGCAATAAATGGGAATGAATTTCAAACACCGGGGCACCGTTGATTGCCGGCAAAACATTGAGATGCCTTGTTTTTAAATTCTAGTAAATCCAAAACTCATCTAAATTTCATGAAACTTTGCATGCTATCATGGAGCGGCATCAACATGTCGTGGTACAAATTTTGTCCCATTTGGGGCAGGTTTGGGTATATGCTTCTCACAAACCGAAGCTTCTCGCAGCAAGCATGATGGTTTTCGGTAGGGAACGTCCCAGCTTTGGTGACGAAACGATATCCATTGCCTCTTATTGATTTCAAATTTTTCTCTCGTGTTAACATAGAACAACACGAGTGTTGTTCGATTTTTTCTGATTTGTCGGGGTTCGTTTGGACATTTTTATGCATTGACTGAGTTTTCAATGCATTTTATGTGCATAATTCAAATTTCAACTACATGCACATGCTCGAGTGCATGTAAATTGGTTGAAAAATCAAATCTGTGTCCTTGGGTGCATGCTTAGGTACCATGCAATAAATGGGAATGAATTTCAAACACCGGGGCACCGTTGATTGCCGGCAAAACATTGAGATGCCTTGGTTTTAAATTCTAGTAAATCCAAAACTCGTCTAAAATTCATGAAACTTTGCATGCTATCATGGAGCGGCATCAACATGTCGTGGTAGAAATTTGTCCCATTTGGGGCAGGTTTGGGTATATGCTTCTCACAAACCGGAGCTTCTCACAACAAGCATGATGGTTTTCGTTAGAGAACGTCCCACCTTTGGGGACAAAACGATATCCATTGCCTCTTGTTGCTTTAAAAAAAATCTCGTGTCAACATAGAACAACAGGAGTGTTGTGTGAATTTTTGTGATTTTTCGGGGTTCGTTTGGACATTTTTATGCATTAACTGAGTTTTCAATGCATTTTATGTGCATAATTCAAATTTGAACTACATGCACATGCTCCAGTGCATATAAATTGGTTGAAAAATCGAATCTATGTCCTTGGGTGCATGCTTAGGTCCCATGCAATAAATGGGAATGAATTTCAAACACCGGGGCACCGTTGATTGCCGGCAAAACATTGAGATGCCTTATTTTTCAATTCTAGTAAATCCAAAACTCATCTAAATTTCATGAAGCTTTGCATGCTATCATGGAGCGGCATCAACATGTCGTGGTACAAATTTTGTCCCATTTGGGGTAGGTTTGGGTATATGCTTCTCACAAACCGAAGCTTCTCACAGCAAGCATGATGGTTTTCGGTAGGGAACGTCCCAGCTTTGGTGACGAAACGATAGCCATTGCCTCTTATTGATTTCAAATTTTTCTCTCGTGTCAACATAGAACAACACGAGTGTTGTGCGATTTTTTCTGATTTTTCGGGGTTTGTTTGGACATTTCTATGCATTGGCTGAGTTTTCAATGCATTTTATGTGCATAATTCAAATTTCAACTACATGCACATGCTCGAGTGCATATAAATTGATTGAAAATCAAATATGTGTCCTTGGGTGCATGCTTAGGTCCCATGCAAGAAATGGGAATGAATTTCAAACACCGGGGCACCGTTCATTGCCGGCAAAACATTGAGATGCCTTGGTTTTAAATTCTAGTAAATCCAAAACTCGTCTGAAATTCATGAAACTTGGCATGCTATCATGGAGCGGCATCAACATGCCGTGGTACAAATTTTGTCCCATTTGGGGAAAGTTTGGGTATATGCTTCTCACAAACCGAAGCTTCTCACAACAAGCATGATGGTTTTCGGTAGGGAACGTCCCACCTTTGGGGACGAAACGATATCCATTGCCTCTTACTGCTTTCAAATTTCTTTTCTCGTGTCAACATAGAACAACAGGAGTGTTGTGTGATTTTTTGTGATTTTTCGGGGTTCGTTTGGACATTTTTATGCATTAACTGAGTATTCACTGCATTTTATGTGCATAATTCAAATTTGAACTACATGCACATGCTCGAGTGCATATAAATTGGTTGAAAAATCAAATCTGTGTCCTTGGGTGCATGCTTAGGTACCATGCAATAAATGGGAATGAATTTCAAACACCGGGTCACCGTTGATTGCCGGCAAAACATTGAGATGCCTTGTTTTTAAATTCTAGTAAATCCAAAACTCGTCTAAAATTCATGAAACTTTCCATGCTATCATGGAGCGGCATCAACATGTCGTGGTGTAATTTTTGTCCCATTTGGGGCAGGTTTGGGTATATGCTTCTCACAAACCGGAGCTTCTCACAACAAGCATGATGGTTTTCGGTAGAGAACGTCCCACCTTTGGGGACGAAACGATATCCATTGCCTCTTATTGCTTTCAAATTTTTTTCTCGTGTCAACATAGAACAATAGGAGTGTTGTGTGATTTTTTGTGATTTTTCGGGGTTCGTTTGGACATTTTTATGCATTAACTGAGTTTTTAACGCATTTTATGTGAATAATTCAAATTTGAACTACATGCACATGCTCCAGTGCATATAAATTGGTTGAAAAATCAAATCTGTGTCCTTGGGTGCATGCTTAGGTCCCGTGCAATAAATGGGAATGAATTTCAAACACAGGGGCACCGTTGATTGCCAGCAAAACATTGAGATGCCTTGTTTTTAAATTCTAGTAAATCCAAAACTTGTCTGAAATTCATGAAACTTGGCATCCTATCATGGAGGGCATCAACATGTCATGGTATAAATTTCGTCCCATTTGGGGCAGGTTTGGGTATATGCTTCTCACAACAAGCATGATGGTTTTCGGTCGAGAACGTCCCACCTTTGGGGACGAAACGATATCCATTGCCTCTTATTGCTTTCAAATTTTTTTTCTCGTGTCAACATAGAACAACAGGAGTGTTGTGTGTTTTTTTGTGATTTTTCGTGGTTTATTTGGACATTTTTATGCATTAACTGAGTTTTCAATGCATTTTATGTGCATAATACAAATTTGAACTACATGCACATGCTCCAGTGCATATAAATTGGTTGAAAAATCAAATCTGTGTACTTGGGTGCATGCTTAGGTCCCTTGCAAGAAATGGGAATGAATTTCAAACACCGGGGCACCGTTGATTGCCGGCAAAACATTGAGATGCCTGGTTTTTAAATTCTAGTAAATCCAAAACTCATCGGAAATTCATGAAACTTGGCATGCTATCATGGAGCGGCATCAACATGCCGTGGTACAAAGTTTGTCCCATTTGGGACAAGTTTGGGTATATGCTTCTCACAAACCGGAGCTTCTCACAACAAGCATGATGGTTTTCGGTAGGGAACGTCCCACCTTTGGGGACGAAACGATATCCATTGCCTCTTATTGCTTCCAAATTTTATTTCTCGTGTCAACATAGAACAAGAGGAGTGTTGTCTGATTTTTTTTTGATTTTTCGGGGTTCGTTTGGACATTTTTATGCATTAACTGAGTTTTCAACGCATTTTATGTGCATAATTCAAATTTGAACTACATGCACATGCTCCAGTGCATACAAATTGGTTGAAAAATCAAATCTGTGTCCTTGGGTGAATGCTTAGGTCCCATGCAATAAATGGGAATGAATTTCAAACACCGGGGCACCGTTGATTGCCGGCAAAACATTGAGATGCCTTGTTTCTAAATTCTAGTAAATCCAAAACTCGTCTAAAATTCATGAAACTTTGCATGCTAACATGGAGCGGCATCAACATGTCGTGGTATAAATTTATTCCCATTTGGGGCAAGTTTGGGTATATGCTTCTCACAAACTGGAGCTTCTGACAACAAGCATGATGGTTTTCGGTAGAGAACGTCCCACCTTTGGGGACGAAACGATATCCATTGCCTCTTATTGCTTTCAAATTTCTTTCTCGTGTGAACATAGAACAACAGGAGTGTTGTGTGATTTTTTGTGATTTTTCGGGGTTCGTTTGGACATTTTTATGCATTAACTGAGTTTTCAACGCATTTTATGTGCATAATACAAATTTGAACTACATGCACATGCTCCAGTGCATATAAATTGGTTGAAAAATCAAATATGTGTCCTTGAGTGCATGCTTAGGTCCCATGCAATAAATGGGAATGAATTTCAAACACCGGGGCACCGTTGATTGCCGGCAAAACATTGAGATGCCTTGTTTTTAAATTCTAGTAAATGCAAAACTCGTCTAAAATTCATGAAACTTTGCATGCTATCATGGAGCGGCATCAACATGTCGTGGTACAAATTTTATCCCATTTGGGGCAGGTTTGGGTATATGCTTCTCACAAACCGGAGCTTGTCACAACAAGCATGATGGTTTTCGGTAGGGAACGTCCCACCTTTTGTGACGAAATGATATCCATTGCCTCTTGTTGCTTTCAAATTTTTCTCTCGTGTCAACATAGAACAACAGGAGTGTTGTGTGAATTTTTTTCGATTTTCCGGGGTTCGTTTGGACATTTTTATGCATTAACTGAGTTTTCAACGCATTTTATGTGCATAATTCAAATTTCAACTACATGCACATGCTCCAGTGCATATAAATTGGTTGAAAAATCGAATATGTGTCCTTGGGTGCATGCTTAGGTCCCATGCAAGAAATGGGAATGAATTTCAAATATCGGGGCACCGTTGATTGCCGGCAAAACACTGAAATGCCTGGTTTTTAAATTCTAGTGAATCCAAAACTCGTCTGAAATTCATGAAATTTGGCATGCTATCATGGAGCGGCATCAACATGCCGTGGTACAAAGTTTGTCCCATTTGGGGCATGTTTGGGTATATGCTTCTCACAAACCGGAGCTTCTCACAACAAGCATGATGGTTTTCGGTAGGGAACGTCCCACCTTTGGGGACGAAACGATATCCATTGCCTCTTATTCCTTTCTAATTTTTTCTCTCGTGTCAACATAGAACAACAGGAGTGTTGTGTGAATTTTTTTCGATTTTCCGGGGTTCGTTTGAACATTTTTATGCATTAACTGAGTTTTCAACGCATTTTATGTGCATAATTCAAATTTCAACTACATGCACATGCTCCAGTGCATATAAATTGGTTGAAAAATCAAATATGTGTCCTTGGGTGCATGCTTAGGTCCCATGCAAGAAATGGGAATGAATTTCAAACACCGGGGCACCGTTGATTGCCGGCAAAACATTGAGATGCCTGGTTTTTAAATTCTAGTGAATCCAAAACTCGTCTGAACATGAAATTGGGCATGCTATCATGGAGCGGCATCAACATGCCGTGGTACAAATTTGTCCCATTTGGGGCATGTTTGGGTATATGCTTCTCACAAACCGGAGCTTCTCACAACAAGCATGATGGTTTTCGGTAGGGAACGTCCCACCTTTGGGGACGAAACGATATCCATTGCCTCTTATTCCTTTCAAATTTTATTTCTCGTGTCAACATAGAACAAGAGGAGTGTTGTCTGATTTTTTTGATTTTTCGGGGTTCGTTTGGACATTTTTATGCATTAACTGAGTTTTCAACGCATTTTATGTGCATAATTCAAATTTGAACTACATGCACATGCTCCAGTGCATATAAATTGGTTGAAAAATCAAATTTGTGTCCTTGGGTGCATGCTTAGGTCCCATGCAATAAATGGGAATGAATTTCAAACACCGGGGCACCGTTGATTGCCGGCAAAACATTGAGATGCCTTGTTTTTAAATTCTAGTAAATCCAAAGCTCATCTAAATTTCATGAAACTTTGCATGCTATCATGGAGCGGCATCAACATGTCGTGGTACAAATTTTGTCCCATTTGGGGCAGGTTTGGGTATATGCTTCTCACAAACCGAAGCTTCTCGCAGCAAGCATGATGGTTTTCAGTAGGGAACGTCCCAGCTTTGGTGACGAAACGATATCCATTGCCTCTTATTGATTTCAAATTTTTCTCTCGTGTCAACATAGAACAACACGAGTGTTGTGCGATTTTTTCTGATTTGTCGGGGTTCGTTTGGACATTTTTATGCATTGACTGAGTTTTCAATGCATTTTATGTGCATAATTCAAATTTCAACTACATGCACATGCTCGAGTGCATGTAAATTGGTTGAAAAATCAAATCTGTGTCCTTGGGTGCATGCTTAGGTCCCATGCAATAAATGGGAATGAATTTCAAACACCGGGGCACCGTTGATTGCCGGCAAAACATTGAGATGCCTTGGTTTTAAATTCTAGTAAATCCAAAACTCGTCTAAAATTCATGAAACTTTGCATGCTATCATGGAGCGGCATCAACATGTCGTGGTAGAAATTTGTCCCATTTGGGGCAGGTTTGGGTATATGCTTCTCGAAAACCGGAGCTTCTCACAACAAGCATGATGGTTTTCGTTAGAGAACGTCCCACCTTTGGGGACGAAACGATATCCATTGCCTCTTGTTGCTTTAAAAAAAATCTCGTGTCAACATAGAACAACAGGAGTGTTGTGTGAATTTTTGTGATTTTTCGGGGTTCGTTTGGACATTTTTATGCATTAACTGAGTTTTCAATGCATTTTATGTGCATAATTCAAATTTGAACTACATGCACATGCTCCAGTGCATATAAATTGGTTGAAAAATCGAATCTATGTCCTTGGGTGCATGCTTAGGTCCCATGCAATAAATGGGAATGAATTTCAAACACCGGGGCACCGTTGATTGCCGGCAAAACATTGAGATGCCTTATTTTTCAATTCTAGTAAATCCAAAACTCATCTAAATTTCATGAAGCTTTGCATCTATCATGGAGCGGCATCAACATGTCGTGGTACAAATTTTGTCCCATTTGGGGTAGGTTTGGGTATATGCTTCTCACAAACCGAAGCTTCTCACAGCAAGCATGATGGTTTTTGGTAGGGAACGTCCCAGCTTTGGTGACGAAACGATAGCCATTGCCTCTTATTGATTTCAAATTTTTCTCTCGTGTCAACATAGAACAACACGAGTGTTGTGCGATTTTTTCTGATTTTTCGGGGTTTGTTTGGACATTTTTATGCATTGGCTGAGTTTTCAATGCATTTTATGTGCATAATTCAAATTTCAACTACATGCACATGCTCGAGTGCATATAAATTGGTTGAAAATCAAATATGTGTCCTTGGGTGCATGCTTAGGTCCCATGCAAGAAATGGGAATGAATTTCAAACACCGGGGCACCGTTCATTGCCGGCAAAACATTGAGATGCCTGGTTTTTAAATTCTAGTAAATCCAAAACTCGTCTGAAATTCATGAAACTTGGCATGCTATCATGGAGCGGCATCAACATGCCGTGGTACAAATTTTGTCCCATTTGGGGAAAGTTTGGGTATATGCTTCTCACAAACCGAAGCTTCTCACAACAAGCATGATGGTTTTCGGTAGGGAACGTCCCACCTTTGGGGACGAAACGATATCCATTGCCTCTTATTGCTTTCAAATTTCTTTTCTCGTGTCAACATAGAACAATAGGAGTGTTGTGTGATTTTTTGTGATTTTTCGGGGTTCGTTTGGACATTTTTATGCATTAACTGAGTATTCACTGCATTTTATGTGCATAATTCAAATTTGAACTACATGCACATGCTCGAGTGCATATAAATTGGTTGAAAAATCAAATCTGTGTCCTTGGGTGCATGCTTAGGTAACATGCAATAAATGGGAATGAATTTCAAACACCGGGTCACCGTTGATTGCCGGCAAAACATTGAGATGCCTTGTTTTTAAATTCTAGTAAATCCAAAACTCGTCTAAAATTCATGAAACTTTGCATGCTATCATGGAGCGGCATCAACATGTCGTGGTGTAAATTTTGTCCCATTTGGGGCAGGTTTGGGTATATGCTTCTCACAAACCGGAGCTTCTCACAACAAGCATGATGGTTTTCGGTAGAGAACGTCCCACCTTTGGGGACGAAACGATATCCATTGCCTCTTATTGCTTTCAAATTTTTTTCTCGTGTCAACATAGAACAATAGGAGTGTTGTGTGATTTTTTGTGATTTTTCGGGGTTCGTTTGGACATTTTTATGCATTAACTGAGTTTTTAACGCATTTTATGTGAATAATTCAAATTTGAACTACATGCACATGCTCCAGTGCATATAAATTGGTTGAAAAATCAAATCTGTGTCCTTGGGTGCATGCTTAGGTCCCGTGCAATAAATGGGAATGAATTTCAAACACCGGGGCACCGTTGATTGCCAGCAAAACATTGAGATGCCTTGTTTTTAAATTCTAGTAAATCCAAAACTTGTCTGAAATTCATGAAACTTGGCATCCTATCATGGAGGGCATCAACATGTCATGGTATAAATTTCGTCCCATTTGGGGCAGGTTTGGGTATATGCTTCTCACAACAAGCATGATGGTTTTCGGTCGAGAACGTCCCACCTTTGGGGACGAAACGATATCCATTGCCTCTTATTGCTTTCAAATTTTTTTTCTCGTGTCAACATAGAACAACAGGAGTGTTGTGTGTTTTTTTGTGATTTTTCGTGGTTTATTTGGACATTTTTATGCATTAACTGAGTTTTCAATGCATTTTATGTGCATAATACAAATTTGAACTACATGCACATGCTCCAGTGCATATAAATTGGTTGAAAAATCAAATCTGTGTATTTGGGTGCATGCTTAGGTCCCTTGCAAGAAATGGGAATGAATTTCAAACACCGGGGCACCGTTGATTGCCGGCAAAACATTGAGATGCCTGGTTTTTAAATTCTAGTAAATCCAAAACTCATCGGAAATTCATGAAACTTGGCATGCTATCATGGAGCGGCATCAACATGCCGTGGTACAAAGTTTGTCCCATTTGGGACAAGTTTGGGTATATGCTTCTCACAAACCGGAGCTTCTCACAACAAGCATGATGGTTTTCGGTAGGGAACGTCCCACCTTTGGGGACGAAACGATATCCATTGCCTCTTATTGCTTCCAAATTTTATTTCTCGTGTCAACATAGAACAAGAGGAGTGTTGTCTGATTTTTTTTTGATTTTTCGGGGTTCGTTTGGACATTTTTATGCATTAACTGAGTTTTCAACGCATTTTATGTGCATAATTCAAATTTGAACTACATGCACATGCTCCAGTGCATACAAAATGGTTGAAAAATCAAATCTGTGTCCTTGGGTGAATGCTTAGGTCCCATGCAATAAATGGGAATGAATTTCAAACACCGGGGCACCGTTGATTGCCGGCAAAACATTGAGATGCCTTGTTTCTAAATTCTAGTAAATCCAAAACTCTTCTAAAATTCATGAAACTTTGCATGCTAACATGGATCGGCATCAACATGTCGTGGTATAAATTTATTCCCATTTGGGGCAAGTTTGGGTATATGCTTCTCACAAACTGGAGCTTCTGACAACAAGCATGATGGTTTTCGGTAGAGAACGTCCCACCTTTGGGGACGAAACGATATCCATTGCCTCTTATTGCTTTCAAATTTCTTTCTCGTGTGAACATAGAACAACAGGAGTGTTGTGTGATTTTTTGTGATTTTTCGGGGTTCGTTTGGACATTTTTATGCATTAACTGAGTTTTCAACGCATTTTATGTGCATAATAATAATTTTAACTACATGCACATGCTCCAGTGCATATAAATTGGTTGAAAAATCAAATATGTGTCCTAGAGTGCATGCTTAGGTCCCATGCAATAAATGGGAATGAATTTCAAACACCGGGGCACCGTTGATTGCCGGCAAAACATTGAGATGCCTTGTTTTTAAATTCTAGTAAATGCAAAACTCGTCTAAAATTCATGAAACTTTGCATGCTATCATGGAGCGGCATCAACATGTCGTGGTACAAATTTTATCCCATTTGGTGCAGGTTTGGGTATATGCTTCTCACAAACCGGAGCTTGTCACAACAAGCATGATGGTTTTCGGTAGGGAACGTCCCACCTTTTGTGACGAAATGATATCCATTGCCTCTTGTTGCTTTCAAATTTTTCTCTCGTGTCAACATAGAACAACAGGAGTGTTGTGTGAATTTTTTTCGATTTTCCGGGGTTCGTTTGGACATTTTTATGCATTAACTGAGTTTTCAACGCATTTTATGTGCATAATTCAAATTTCAACTACATGCACATGCTCCAGTGCATATAAATTGGTTGAAAAATCGAATATGTGTCCTTGGGTGCATGCTTAGGTCCCATGCAAGAAATGGGAATGAATTTCAAACATCGGGGCACCGTTGATTGCCGGCAAAACACTGAAATGCCTCGTTTTTAAATTCTAGTGAATCCAAAACTCGTCTGAAATTCATGAAATTTGGCATGCTATCATGGAGCGGCATCAACATGCCGTGGTACAAAGTTTGTCCCATTTGGGGCATGTTTGGGTATATGCTTCTCACAAACCGGAGCTTCTCACAACAAGCATGATGGTTTTCGGTAGGGAACGTCCCACCTTTGGGGACGAAACGATATCCATTGCCTCTTATATCTTTCAAATTTTTTCTCTCGTGTCAACATAGAACAACAGGAGTGTTGTGTGAATTTTTTTCGATTTTCCGGGGTTCGTTTGGACATTTTTATGCATTAACTGAGTTTTCAACGCATTTTATGTGCATAATTCAAATTTCAACTACATGCACATGCTCCAGTGCATATAAATTGGTTGAAAAATCAAATATGTGTCCTTGGGTGCATGCTTAGGTCCCGTGCAATAAATGGGAATGAATTTCAAACACCGGGGCACCGTTGATTGCCGGCAAAACATTGAGATGCCTGGTTTTTAAATTCTAGTGAATCCAAAACTCGTCTGAACATGAAATTTGGCATGCTATCATGGAGCGGCATCAACATGCCGTGGTAGAAAGTTTGTCCCATTTGGGGCATGTTTGGGTATATGCTTCTCACAAACCGGAGCTTCTCACAACAAGCATGATGGTTTTCGGTAGGGAACGTCCCACCTTTGGGGACGAAACGATATCCATTGCCTCTTATTCCTTTCAAATTTTATTTCTCGTGTCAACATAGAACAAGAGGAGTGTTGTCTGATTTTTTTTATTTTTCGGGGTTCGTTTGGACATTTTTATGCATTAACTGAGTTTTCAACGCATTTTATGTGCATAATTCAAATTTGAACTACATGCACATGCTCCAGTGCATATAAATTGGTTGAAAAATCAAATTTGTGTCCTTGGGTGCATGCTTAGGTCCCATGCAATAAATGGGAATGAATTTCAAACACCGGGGCACCGTTGATTGCCGGCAAAACATTGAGATGCCTTGTTTTTAAATTCTAGTAAATGCAAAACTCGTCTAAAATTCATGAAACTTTGCATGCTATCATGGAGCGGCATCAACATGTTGTGGTACAAATTTTGTCCCATTTGGGGCAGGTTTGGGTATATGCTTCTCACAAACAGGAGCTTGTCACAACAAGCATGATGTTTTTCAGTAGGCAACGTCCCACCTTTTGTGACGAAATGATATCCATTGCCTCTTGTTGCTTTCAAATTTTTCTCTCGTGTCAACATAGAACAACAGGAGTGTTGTGTGAATTTTTTTCGATTTGTCGGGGTTCGTTTGGACATTTTTATGCATTAACTGAGTTTTCAATGCATTTTATGTGCATAATTCAAATTTCAACTACATGCACATGCTCCAGTGCATATAAATTGGTTGAAAAATCATATCTATGTCCTTGGGTGCATGCTTAGGTCCCATGCAAGAAATGGGAATGAATTTCAAACATCGGGGCACTGTTGATTGCCGGCAAAACACTGAAATGCCTGGTTTTTAAATTCTAGTGAATCCAAAACTCGTCTGAAATTCATGAAATTTGGCATGCTATCATGGAGCGGCATCAACATGCCGTGGTACAAAGTTTGTCCCATTTGGGGCAAGTTTGGGTATATGCTTCTCACAAACCGGAGCTTCTCACAACAAGCATGATGGTTTTCGGTAGGGAACGTCCCACCTTTGGGGACGAAACGATATCCATTGCCTCTTATTGCTTTCAAATTTTATTTCTCGTGTCAACATAGAACAAGAGGAGTGTTGTCTGATTTTTTTTGATTTTTCGGGGTTCGTTTGGACATTTTTATGCATTAACTAAGTTTTCAACGCATTTCATGTGCATAATTCAAATTTGAACTACGTGCACATGCTCCAGTGCATATAAATTGGTTGAAAAATCAAATCTGTGTCCTTGGGTGCATGCTTAGGTCCCATGCAATAAATGGGAATGAATTTCAAACACCGGGGCACCGTTGATTGCCGGCAAAACATTGAGATGCCTTGTTTTTAAATTCTAGTAAATCCAAAACTCGTCTAAAATTCATGAAACTTTGCATGCTATCATGGAGCGGCATCAACATGTCGTGGTATAAATTTATTCCCATTTGGGGCAGGTTTGGGTATATGCTTCTCACAAACTAGAGCTTCTGACAACGAGCATGATGGTTTTCGGTAGAGAACGTCCCACCTTTGGGGACGAAACGATATCCATTGCCTCTTATTGCTTTCAAAAAAAATTCTCGTGTCAACATAGAACAACAGGAGTGTTGTGTGATTTTTTGTGATTTTTCGGGGTTCGTTTGGACATTTTTATGCATTAACTGAGTTTTCAATGCATTTTATGTGCATAATTCAAATTTGAACTACATGCACATGCTCTAGTGCATATAAATTGGTGGAAAAATCAAATATGTGTCCTTGAGTGCATGCTTAGGTCCCATGCAATAAATGGGAATGAATTTCAAACACCGGGGCACCGTTGATTGCCGGCAAAACATTGAGATGCCTTGTTTTTAAATTCTAGTAAATCCAAAACTCGTCTAAAATTCATGAAACTTTGCATGCTATCATGGAGCGGTATCAACATGTCGTGGTACAAATTTTGTCCCATTTGGGGCAGGTTTGGGTATATGCTTCTCACAAACCGGAGCTTGTCACAACAAGCATGATGTTTTTCGGTAGGGAACGTCCCACCTTTTGTGACGAAATGATATCCATTGCCTCTTGTTGCTTTCAAATTTTTCTCTCGTGTCAACATAGAACAACAGGAGTGTTGCGTGAATTTTTTGTGATTTTTCGGGGTTCGTTTGGACATTTTTATGCATTAACTGAGTTTTCAATCCATTTTATGTGCATAATTCAAATTTCAACTACATGCACATGCTCCAGTGCATATAAATTGGTTGAAAAATCAAATCTGTGTCCTTGGGTGCATGCTTAGGTCCCATGCAAGAAATGGGATTGAATTTCAAACATCGGGGCACTGTTGATTGCCGGCAAAACACTGAAATGCCTGGTTTTTAAATTCTAGTGAATCCAAAACTCGTCTGAAATTCATGAAAGTTGGCATGCTATCATGGAGCGGCATCAACATGTCGTGGTACAAAGTTTGTCCCATTTGGGCCATGTTTGTGTATATGCTTCTCACAAACCGGTGCTTCTCACAACAAGCATGATGGTTTTCGGTAGGGAACGTCCCACCTTTGGGGACGAAACGATATCCATTGCCTCTTATTGCTTTCAAAAAAATTGCCGTGTCAAGATAGAACAACAGGAGTGTTGTGTGATTTTTTGTGATTTTTCGGGGTTCGTTTGGTCATTTTTATGCATTAACTGAGTATTCAATGCATTTTATGTGCATAATTCAAATTTGAACTACATGCACATGCTCCAGTGCATATAAATTGGTTGAAAAATCAAATATGTGTCCTTGGGTGCATGCTTAGGTCCCGTGCAATAAATGGGAATGAATTTCAAACACCGGGGCACCGTTGATTGCCAGCAAAACATTGAGATGCCTTGTTTTTAAATTCTAGTAAATCCAAAACTCGTCTGAAATTCATGAAACTTGGCATCCTATCATGGAGGGCATCAACATGTCATGGTATAAATTTTGTCCCATTTGGGGCAGGTTTGGGTATATGCTTCTCACAAACCGGAGCTTCTCACAACAAGCATGATGGTTTTCGGTAGAGAACGTCCCACCTTTGGGGACGAAATGATATCCATTGCCTCTTATTGCTTTCAATTTTTTTTCTCGTGTCAACATAGAACAACAGGAGTGTTGTGTGATTTTTTGTGATTTTTCGGGGTTCATTTGGACATTTTTATGCATTAACTAAGTTTTCAACGCATTTTATGTGCATAATACAAATTTGAACTACATGCACATTCTCCAGTGCATATAAATTGGTTGAAAAATCAAATCTGTGTCCTTGGGTGCATGCTTAGGTCCCTTGCAAGAAATGGAAATGAATTTCAAACACCGGGGCACCGTTGATTGCCGGCAAAACATTGAGATGCCTGGTTTTTAAATTCTAGTAAATCCAAAACTCATCGGAAATTCATGAAACTTGGCATGCTATCATGGAGCGGCATCAACATGCCGTGGTACAAATTTTGTCCCATTTGGGACAAGTTTGGGTATATGCTTCTCACAAACCGGAGCTTCTCACAACAAGCATGATGGTTTTCGGTAGGGAACGTCCCACCTTTGGGGACGAAACGATATCCATTGCCTCTTATTGCTTTCAAATTTTATTTCTCGTGTCAACATAGAACAAGAGGAGTGTTGTCTGATTTTTTTGATTTTTCGGGGTTCGTTTGGACATTTTTATGCATTAACTGAGTTTTCAACGCATTTTACGTGCATAATTCAAATTTGAACTACATGCACATGCTCCAGTGCATATAAATTGGTTGAAAAATCAAATCTGTGTCATTGGGTGCATGCTTAGGTCCCATGCAATAAATGGGAATGAATTTCAAACACCGGGGCACAGTTGATTGCCGGCAAAACATTGAGATGCCTTGTTTTTAAATTCTAGTAAATCCAAAACTCGTCTAAAATTCATGAAACTTTGCATGCTATCATGGAGCGGCATCAACATGTCGTGGTATAAATTTATTCCCATTTGGGGCAGGTTTGGGTATATGCTTCACACAGACCGGAGCTTCTCACAACAAGCATGATGGTTTTCGGTAGGGAACGTCCCACCTTTGGGGACGAAACGATATCCATTGCCTCTTATTACTTTCAAATTTTTTCTCTCGTGTCAACATAGAACAACAGGAGTGTTGTGTGAATTTTTTTCGATTTTCCGGGGTTCGTTTGGACATTTTTATGCATTAACTGAGTTTTCAACGCATTTTATGTGCATAATTCAAATTTCAACTACATGCACATGCTCCAGTGCATATAAATTGGTTGAAAAATCAAATAAGTGTCCTTGGGTGCATGCTTAGGTCCCATGCAAGAAATGGGAATGAATTTCAAATATCGGGGCACCGTTGATTGCCGGCAAAACATTGAGATGCCTGGTTTTTAAATTCTAGTGAATCCAAAACTCGTCTGAACATGAAATTTGGCATGCTATCATGGAGCGGCATCAACATGCCGTGGTACAAAGTTTGTCCCATTTGGGGCATGTTTGGGTATATGCTTCTCACAAACCGGAGCTTCTCACAACAAGCATGATGGTTTTCGGTAGGGAACGTCCCACCTTTGGGGACGAAACGATATCCATTGCCTCTTATTCCTTTCAAATTTTATTTCTCGTGTCAACATAGAACAAGAGGAGTGTTGTCTGATTTTTTTTGATTTTTCGGGGTTCGTTTGGACATTTTTATGCATTAACTGAGTTTTCAACGCATTTTATGTGCATAATTCAAATTTGAACTACATGCACATGCTCCAGTGCATATAAATTGGTTGAAAAATCAAATCTGTGTCCTTGGGTGCATGCTTAGGTCCCATGCAATAAATGGGAATGAATTTCAAACACCGGGGCACCGTTGATTGCCGGCAAAACATTGAGATGCCTTGTTTTTAAATTCTAGTAAATGCAAAACTCGTCTAAAATTCATGAAACTTTGCATGCTATCATGGAGCGGCATCAACATGTCGTGGTACAAATTTTGTCCCATTTGGGGCAGGTTTGGGTATATGCTTCTCACAAACAGGAGCTTGTCACAACAAGCATGATGTTTTTCAGTAGGGAACGTCCCACCTTTTGTGACGAAATGATATCCATTGCCTCTTGTTGCTTTCAAATTTTTCTCTCGTGTCAACAAAGAACAACAGGAGTGTTGTGTGAATTTTTTTCGATTTTTCGGGGTTCGTTTGGACATTTTTATGCATTAACTGAGTTTTCAATGCATTTTATGTGCATAATTCAAATTTCAACTACATGCACATGCTCCAGTGCATATAAATTGGTTGAAAAATCATATCTGTGTCCTTGGGTGCATGCTTAGGTCCCATGCAAGAAATGGGAATGAATTTCAAACATCGGGGCACTGTTGATTGCCGGCAAAACACTGAAATGCCTGGTTTTTAAATTCTAGTGAATCCAAAACTCGTCTGAAAATCATGAAATTTGGCATGCTATCATGGAGCGGCATCAACATGCCGTGGTACAAAGTTTGTCCCATTTGGGGCAAGTTTGGGTATATGCTTCTCACAAACCGGAGCTTCTCACAACAAGCATGATGGTTTTCGGTAGGGAACGTCCCACCTTTGGGGACGAAACGATATCCATTGCCTCTTATTGCTTTCAAATTTTATTTCTCGTGTCAACATAGAACAAGAGGAGTGTTGTCTGATTTTTTTGATTTTTCGGGGTTCGTTTGGACATTTTTATGCATTAACTGAGTTTTCAACGCATTTTATGTGCATAATTCAAATTTGAACTACATGCACATGCTCCAGTGCATATAAATTGGTTGAAAAATCAAATCTGTGTCCTTGGGTGCATGCTTAGGTCCCATGCAATAAATGGGAATGAATTTCAAACACCGGGGCACCGTTGATTGCCGGCAAAACACTGAAATGCCTGGTTTTTAAATTCTAGTGAATCCAAAACTCGTCTGAAATTCATGAAATTTGGCATGCTATCATGGAGCGGCATCAACATGCCGTGGTACAAAGTTTGTCCCATTTGGGGCAAGTTTGGGTATATGCTTCTCACAAACCGGAGCTTCTCACAACAAGCACGATGGTTTTCGGTAGGGAACGTCCCACCTTTGGGGACGAAACGATATCCATTGACTGTTATTGCTTTCAAATTTTATTTCTCGTGTCAACATAGAACAAGAGGAGTGTTGTCTGATTTTTTTTGATTTTTCGGGGTTCGTTTGGACATTTTTATGCATTAACTGAGTTTTCAACGCATTTTATGTGCATAATTCAAATTTGAACTACGTGCACATGCTCCAGTGCATATAAATTGGTTGAAAAATCAAATCTGTGTCCTTGGGTGCATGCTTAGGTCCCATGCAATAAATGGGAATGAATTTCAAACACCGGGGCACCGTTGATTGCCGGCAAAACATTGAGATGCCTTGTTTAACTTTGCATGCTATCATGGAGCGGCATCAACATGTCGTGGTATAAATTTATTCCCATTTGGGGCAGGTTTGGGTATATGCTTCTCACAAACCGGAGCTTCTCACAACAAGCATGATGGTTTTCGGTAGGGAACGTCCCACCTTTGGGGACGAAACGATATCCATTGCCTCTTATTCCTTTCAAATTTTTTCTCTCGTGTCAACATAGAACAACAGGAGTGTTGTGTGAATTTTTTTCGATTTTCCGGGGTTCGTTTGGACATTTTTATGCATTAACTGAGTTTTCAACGCATTTTATGTGCATAATTCAAATTTCAACTACATGCACATGCTCCAGTGCATATAAATTGGTTGAAAAATCATATCTGTGTCCTTGGGTGCATGCTTAGGTCCCATGCAAGAAATGGGAATGAATTTCAAACATCGTCTGGAATTCATGAAATTTGGCATGCTATCATGGAGCGGCATCAACATGCCGTGGTACAAAGTTTGTCCCATTTGGGGCAAGTTTGGGTATATGCTTCTCACAAACCGGAGCTTCTCACAACAAGCATGATGGTTTTCGGTAGGGAACGTCCCACCTTTGTGGACGAAACGATATCCATTGCCTCTTATTCCTTTCAAATTTTATTTCTCGTGTCAACATAGAACAAGAGGAGTGTTGTCTGATTTTTTTTGATTTTTCGGGGTTCGTTTGGACATTTTTATGCATTAACTGAGTTTTCAACGCATTTTATGTGCATAAAATTCAAATTTGAACTACGTGCACATGCTCCAGTGCATATAAATTGGTTGAAAAATCAAATCTGTGTCCTTGGGTGCATGCTTAGGTCCCATGCAATAAATGGGAATGAATTTCAAACACCGGGGCACCGTTGATTGCCGGCAAAACATTGAGATGCCTTGTTTTTAAATTCTAGTAAATCCAAAACTCGTCTAAAATTCATGAAACTTTGCATGCTATCATGGAGCGGCATCAACATGTCGTGGTATAAATTTATTCCCATTTGGGGCAGGTTTGGGTATATGCTTCTCACAAACAGGAGCTTGTCACAACAAGCATGATGTTTTTCAGTAGGGAACGTCCCACCTTTTGTGACGAAATGATATCCATTGCCTCTTGTTCCTTTCAAATTTTTCTCTCGTGTCAACATAGAACAACAGGAGTGTTGTGTGAATTTTTTTCGATTTTTCGGGGTTCGTTTGGACATTTTTATGCATTAACTGAGTTTTCAACGCATTTTATGTGCATAATTCAAATTTCAACTACATGCACATGCTCCAGTGCATATAAATTGGTTGAAAAATCAAATATGTGTCCTTGGGTGCATGCTTAGGTCCCATGCAAGAAATGGGAATGAATTTCAAACACCGGGGCACCGTTGATTGCCGGCAAAACATTGAGATGCCTGGTTTTTAAATTCTAGTGAATCCAAAACTCGTCTGAACATGAAATTTGGCATGCTATCATGGAGCGGCATCAACATGCCGTGGTACAAAGTTTGTCCCATTTGGGGCATGTTTGGGTATATGCTTCTCACAAACCGGAGCTTCTCACAACAAGCATGATGGTTTTCGGTAGGGAACGTCCCACCTTTGGGGACGAAACGATATCCATTGCCTCTTATTCCTTTCAAATTTTATTTCTCGTGTCAACATAGAACAAGAGGAGTGTTGTCTGATTTTTTTTGATTTTTCGGGGTTCGTTTGGACATTTTTATGCATTAACTGAGTTTTCAACGCATTTTATGTGCATAATTCAAATTTGAACTACATGCACATGCTCCAGTGCATATAAATTGGTTGAAAAATCAAATCTGTGTCCTTGGGTGCATGCTTAGGTCCCATGCAATAAATGGGAATGAATTTCAAACACCGGGGCACCGTTGATTGCCGGCAAAACATTGAGATGCCTTGTTTTTAAATTCTAGTAAATGCAAAACTCGTCTAAAATTCATGAAACTTTGCATGCTATCATGGAGCGGCATCAACATGTCGTGGTACAAATTTTGTCCCATTTGGGGCAGGTTTGGGTATATGCTTCTCACAAACAGGAGCTTGTCACAACAAGCATGATGTTTTTCGGTAGGGAACGTCCCACCTTTTGTGACGAAATGATATCCATTGCCTCTTGTTGCTTTCAAATTTTTCTCTCGTGTCAACATAGAACAACAGGAGTGTTGTGTGAATTTTTTGCGATTTTTCGGGGTTCGTTTGGACATTTTTATGCATTAACTGAGTTTTCAATGCATTTTATGTGCATAATTCAAATTTCAACTACATGCACATGCTCCAGTGCATATAAATTGGTTGAAAAATCATATCTGTGTCCTTGGGTGCATGCTTAGGTCCCATGCAAGAAATGGGAATGAATTTCAAACATCGGGGCACTGTTGATTGCCGGCAAAACACTGAAATGCCTGGTTTTTAAATTCTAGTGAATCCAAAACTCGTCTGAAATTCATGAAATTTGGCATGCTATCATGGAGCGGCATCAACATGCCGTGGTACAAAGTTTGTCCCATTTGGGGCAAGTTTGGGTATATGCTTCTCACAAACCGGAGCTTCTCACAACAAGCATGATGGTTTTCGGTAGGGAACGTCCCACCTTTGGGGACGAAACGATATCCATTGCCTCTTATTGCTTTCAAATTTTATTTCTCGTGTCAACATAGAACAAGAGGAGTGTTGTCTGATTTTTTTTGATTTTTCGGGGTTCGTTTGGACATTTTTATGCATTAACTGAGTTTTCAACGCATTTTATGTGCATAATTCAAATTTGAACTACGTGCACATGCTCCAGTGCATATAAATTGGTTGAAAAATCAAATCTGTGTCCTTGGGTGCATGCTTAGGTCCCATGCAATAAATGGGAATGAATTTCAAACACTGGGGCACCGTTGATTGCCGGCAAAACATTGAGATGCCTTGTTTTTAAATTCTAGTAAATCCAAAACTCGTCTAAAATTCATGAAACTTTGCATGCTATCATGGAGCGGCATCAACATGTCGTGGTATAAATTTATTCCCATTTGGGGCAGGTTTGGGTATATGCTTCTCACAAACTGGAGCTTCTGACAACGAGCATGATGGTTTTCGGTAGAGAACTTCCCACCTTTGGGGACGAAACGATATCCATTGCCTCTTATTGCTTTCAAAAAAAATTCTCGTGTCAACATAGAACAACAGGAGTGTTGTGTGATTTTTTGTGAATTTTCGGGGTTCGTTTGGACATTTTTATGCATTAACTGAGTTTTCAATGCATTTTATGTGCATAATTCAAATTTGAACTACATGCACATGCTCCAGTGCATATAAATTGGTGGAAAAATCAAATATGTGTCCTTGAGTGCATGCTTAGGTCCCATGCAATAAATGGGAATGAATTTCAAACACCGGGGCACCGTTGATTGCCGGCAAAACATTGAGATGCCTTGTTTTTAAATTCTAGTAAATCCAAAACTCGTCTAAAATTCATGAAACTTTGCATGCTATCATGGAGCGGCATCAACATGTCGTGGTACAAATTTTGTCCCATTTGGGGCAGGTTTGGGTATATGCTTCTCACAAACCGGAGCTTGTCACAACAAGCATGATGTTTTTCGGTAGGGAACGTCCCACCTTTTGTGACGAAATGATATCCATTGCCTCTTGTTGCTTTCAAAATTTTCTCTCGTGTCAACATAGAACAACAGGAGTGTTGTGTGAATTTTTTGTGATTTTTCGGGGTTCGTTTGGACATTTTTATGCATTAACTGAGTTTTCAACGCATTTTATGTGCATAATTCAAATTTGAACTACATGCACATGCTCCAGTGCATATAAATTGGTTGAAAAATCAAATATGTGTCCTTGGGTGCATGCTTAGGTCCCATGCAATAAATGGGAATGAATTTCAAACACCGGGGCACCGTTGATTGCCGGCAAAACATTGAGATGCCTTGTTTTTAAATTCTAGTAAATGCAAAACTCGTCTAAAATTCATGAAACTTTGCATGCTATCATGGAGCGGCATCAACATGTCGTGGTACAAATTTTGTCCCATTTGGGGCAGGTTTGGGTATATGCTTCTCACAAACAGGAGCTTGTCACAACAAGCATGATGTTTTTCAGTAGGGAACGTCCCACCTTTTGTGACGAAATGATATCCATTGCCTCTTGTTGCTTTCAAATTTTTCTCTCGTGTCAACATAGAACAACAGGAGTGTTGTGTGAATTTTTTTCGATTTTTCGGGGTTCGTTTGGACATTTTTATGCATTAACTGAGTTTTCAATGCATTTTATGTGCATAATTCAAATTTCAACTACATGCACATGCTCCAGTGCATATAAATTGGTTGAAAAATCATATCTGTGTCCTTGGGTGCATGCTTAGGTCCCATGCAAGAAATGGGAATGAATTTCAAACATCGGGGCACTGTTGATTGCCGGCAAAACACTGAAATGCCTGGTTTTTAAATTCTAGTGAATCCAAAACTCGTCTGAAATTCATGAAATTTGGCATGCTATCATGGAGC